>NC_061830.1:41409601-41412101 GCF_019202785.1 Penaeus chinensis
AGGCAGGGCGGAAAAATAAGATGCTGATGTTTACTACTTCTTATTCCGAACTGTCTGGCACTGAACGTTATGTACATATACATACATACGCACGCGCGCGCACACACACACATACACACACTAATATGTACACATACATTCAAACGCACACACACACACACAGATGTGTATATATATACATACATATATATATATATATATATATATATATATATATATATATATACGATACATATGTATGTATATATATGTACACACGCACATGCACACTGTGTAGATATGTATATACATATATTTATATATCTATCTATCTATCTATCTATCTATCTATTGATATATGTATGTATATGCACACACACACACACACACACTAATACACACACTAACACACACATACATACTGTATATATATAATGTATATAAATATATACATTCAAACATATATATATATATATATATATATATATATATATATATATGCACACACACACACACACACATGCACACTGTGTATACATATGTATGTATATATATATATAAATGCACACGCACACACACACACACACACACACACACACATATATATATATTATAAATATATATGTGAATATATATATATATTATATCTATATGCATATAAATATATATATATATATTATATATATATTTATATATAAATATATATCCACATATATGTATATACATATTTGTGTGGTAATAAGAATGATAGTGATAAGAAACATGGCAATAATAATCATACTCATAATGACAGAATATGATATAATATGATGACAACCATAACAATAATGCTGTTAATTACAATATTAACAATAACATTAGTGAAACGATGATAATAATTACAAAGACAGCTGATAAAGGCTGTTTATAATGTCAACAATAAACAATATTTAAAGATAAGATGATGAAAGTGAATAACAACAAGAATAATAATTTGCATTTTTTTTTTATACGTCTTGCCGAGAGGTTGATGGACCTTCGACCTGATTTTATTTCTAGGCACTTGGCTTCCTTGCTTTCAAGTCGTATTGAGGAAAGAAAAAATAGTGAAATGAAAATAGGGGGGGGGGGGGGAGGGATACCTAGGTCGGTTGGAAATGCTGTTGGCAGTAAGTTGAGGAAGTAAAGATATTAAATATATATAAATAGATATATGCATATATTGTCGGCATCGAAACCTTTTTTTCTATTTTCTTTTAATCTTTATCTAGTAGGAAGGATTAAAGGAAAAGATCAAAGAAACTTTTTTTTTTTTTTTTTTTTTTTTTTTTTCTTTTTTGTATCCGGTAGGAACGATTTTAGGAGAAAAACATAAGACAAGAGATAAAACATAATGAAGGATCTGAACCATTACCGAAGCTTTATTGAGAACTAATAGGGTGATTAAAGATTCGAAATCGACTCCTGGAGTAGCAGATCGGTCTAGTTATAAAAGTCTCTAACTAATGGGCTCGCGGGAGAGTCTACTTCTGGACAAATACGCGTTCGAGTAATATAACGAACCAACGAACAAAACAGGTATTGAAAACTTACCCGAATCACTGCCACAACTTTTGGTGGAGTTTATATAGAGTCGTTTCGTAAATCACTGAAACACCTACATCTGTTATTTCTTTTACTGCGTATATTGCGACTCTGTTGCAGGCAATGTTTCACACATATAGCGGCCCCCGATCGTCAGTCGTCTTCTACGAGAAGCTTGGATACCTGCCGCCCGGGGGAAACCATACCTCAAACTTTACAGCCCCGTTTGTCTAGTGAGGGATTGTGTTATATCTCTAAAACGACACGAGGCTGCATAGCGGTAAGTTACTGCATGTCATCCATCGATCTCTAGCTTATAAACAGCGTGACCCTGTATACTAACACTGCTATTGCTGCTGCTGCTACTACTATTACTACTACTACAGCAACTACTACTACTGCTACTACTACTACTGCTACTACTACTACTGCTGCTGCTGCTGCAACTACTAGTATCAGCTGAAAAAAATCACAAGAACATTGATATATATATGTATATATATGTGTATATATATATATTCAGATATATAATACACACACACACACACACACACACACACACACACACACACACACACACACACACACACACACACACACACACACACACATATATATATATATATATATGATGGCAAAATAAAAAACTAACATCAACAGTGATAACAAAACCAAAAACAACAATATTGATAATCAAACCAGAATAATGATGATTACCTCAATACTGACAACACTAATGACAATAGCGATAATTATGATTGTAATAACAACAGCCACTACAGGAACAATGATGCACACTGATACTACAGCTACAATGCCAACACTATACAGCCACTAGTACCAATTCACTAGAATATCAACAACAACAACTACCATTACTACTACTATACTTCTACTACTACTACTATTACTATTACTACTACTACTTCGAGCGTTCCTACCATCACTACCACTACTG
>NC_061830.1:41417101-41419601 GCF_019202785.1 Penaeus chinensis
CCACGGGAAGGATTCATGTTAAATAAATTGTAAATAACACAACGAAGAGAAGAACAAGAAATCACACGAATACGCCGAAGGACTTTTCGCAATATTGCTTCTTCAGGACAATTTAGCGAAAAGGTCCGACAAATTCGTGTTTTTTAAAAATCTGCCTTTTGACACTAAACTTATATATTACTTAACTTTTACCAGAAGCTTGGTAAGTCTTGCAGATCGAAGAGGAGGCGATTCCAGAGGCTCTCGATAATAATTTTCTCTCTTTATTTCTAATTTTCTTACGGTTAACAGCTGCTTCTTCGACTCACAGAAAGTTCTGATATATTTTGAGTTTTTTTTTTTTTTTTTTTCCTGATTCCCGATTCTCTAAATTATTTATGAAGAGTCTCCCAGTAACCATGCTTTTTATATTTCTTTTTTCTTAAGATTAATTACTACTGAGACACAGACAAAGTCAAGAGCGAGTAGAGGAACAAACAGACAGACAGACAGACAAACTTGGCAATTGCTTTAGACACTGGTTCAGTTTTGGAACGTTTTGATTTTACGATATAACTTATTTTCTTGCTTAAACTGTCAAAAATTATCTAAAAGACATATGAACATAAACACAAATAAAATAAACGGATGAACGAAGGTTTAAAATTATATTTAAAAAATGTCACACAGAAATATATACAAACATACGAACGAAACAATTAAATACATTTAAATCGAACAAGAAAACAAACTCAAACAAATGATAAAATACTTAAATAACATAAGAAGATTTTTTCTCCTTGTAGGGGTGTCCTTGGCCAATAGAGGGCGCTCAACGAAAACAAGGGGTTACCCACTTAAGATTCCTCACTATAGTTGTAGTAATAGTAGTAGTAGCGGTAGTAATAGTAATAGTAGTAATAATTGTAGAAGTAGTAGTAGTAATAGTAATAGTAGTGGTAGAAGTAGTAGTAATAGTTGTAGTAGTAGTAACTGTAGAAGTAGTTATAGTAGTAATAGTAATAGTTGTAGGAGTAGTTGTAGTAATAGTTGTAATAATAATGATAACAATGCTAATGATAATAGTAGGAGTAATGACAACAATAATAATACTAATGACAAAAAATGACATTGATAATACTGATAATAATGATGATAATAATATTTATAACAACAATAGTAATACTGCTACTACTACAAATAGTAATAATAACAATAACGACGATAACAACAACAGCAACAACAACAACAATGATAATAATAATAATAAATAACAATAATAACAATGATAATGATACTGTTACTACTACAACTACTAATTATAACAACAATGACAATCGTAATGACAGTGATAACAATAATATTAATGATATACTATTATGTATGTAATAATACTATTATATCAATGATAATAATAATAATAGTAATAATAATACTGAGTAATGCTAATGATAATAGCAATGATGAAATTAGTATTAATAACGATAATGTTTATAAAAATAATAAGCATAATGATAATGATAATGATTATAGTAATAATAATAATGATAATAATGATAATATTATTAACAACAATTGCTAATAACAATAATGGTAATAATGATAACAATAATAATAGTAACAGTGTGTGTATTTGCGCGTACACACATAAACACACACACACACACACACACACACACACACACACACACACACACACACGTGAGTATGTGTGTGTTAGCGTATGTATATAGCACATGTGAGAATCCTGATAACAACGTAAATAAAGCATCTATAACGGTGCTTCCTTTTTCAATGCGTCTCCTTGTATAGATTCTCCTTTCTTCTATTGTGAAAAAAGAACAACAGTTGGTAAAAGTGACAAAAAGGCATCGCCAGTGATCGCAACTGGCGGATCATTCCGTTTTCTATTTCCCATTTTCTTTTCGTTTTCTATTACTCATTTTCTTTGGCACAAGAATCGAGATATGTACACGTGCGTATGTGTGAGCAAACAAACACTCACACACTCGCATCCACACATACGCACACACAATAGCAAGTCATATATATATATATATATACACACACACACATATACACATACACACATATGTGCGTGTATGTGTGTGTGTGTGTGTACCAGTGTCCATACATATATGTGTGTGTATGTATGTATGTATATATGTATGTATGTATATATGTTAGTATGTATGTATGTATGTATGTATGTATGTATGTATGTATGTATGTATGTATGTATGTATGTATGTATGTATGTATGTATGTATGTATATATACCAAGAAAAGGGATATATATATCCCTTTTCTTCCTTTTCAGTCAATGCCATAGACCAGACGTTATAATCTGACAGTCAACAACTGGGTACGGAATACCGACGTAGAAGAATGGACAAAGACACACGATGAAAACGTTAGAACAACATCACTGGTAATAGCAATAATAAATATTAACCCTTAGGTCGCAGGTTTCTGTACTGATCACTGTATTATTAATGAATTTTGTTGCACATATATGGCT
>NC_061830.1:41424601-41432101 GCF_019202785.1 Penaeus chinensis
GTCAGAATATCAAATGTTATTTCATAGAAAAGGGGCGCCGCACTTCCAAAAGGGGGCGCCAGACCAGTTAGACTGCCCCAAGTTGCCCCCCCCCCCTAAATCCGCCACTGGATTTATTTGTGACTTTCACTGTGCCCGCGTGCGTGTGTACGAGCATTAGGTGAATCCACTTAATGCTTGTTTGAGTGCATGGGTTCTAGACTAAAGCACGAGACTGTGGCGCTGGTTGAGTAAAAACATTGCATGCAATATGCGTTATGTACAGTCGTATGTCGTTAGGCCCTTCTAAGCATTCAACAAAGGACGGATTTGGCTTTGTGTTGTATTCTGTCTCTGTGATAAATTTCAGGCATGCTGTTTGTGTGGTATTGAGGTATTGGTTCGTTCTCGTGATTGTTGTAGATATTGTTATGCATTGGGTGATTATTGCAGATGTTGTTGTGCAAGTTTAGTGCGTCATCATGTTTGCTGGTATTATCACTAATCTTGCCGATAAATTGATCCTGACAATGATATTTCTTATTATTTTTTCCAGTATTCCCGTTTGCGTTCTCTGTCGTTCTCTTCTATTTTCATTTTTTTCTGTCTATACTTTGATCTTTCCTTCATTCATGTTCATCTCAGTTCTTGTGTTGAGTTATGAATTTTTGATTTACTCCAGTCTTTTTCGGGAATGATTCTTTTTACACCCCTCATCTCTCATTCCCAACACAAGCCTAAAAGCGGTTCAGACATGATATAATCTTCATTATATATTATTACTGCATCAAAGTTTACAAACTTACCTGTGTTTTGATTAAGTCGGCCGACGATGAGGTTTGAGCTCCCAGGGACCGGCTGCGTGTCGAGGGGCGCGAGAACCCGCTCTAGCCCCGGCAGCATGGGTCCCTTGCCCACGTCCCCATCCCCTCCAGGACGGCAGGAGTACCTCCGAGGGACCGGGGACCCCTGCTTGCTCTTGCAGCGCGGGATGTCGCGGTTGGGAGACGTCCTGAGGTTGACGCGGGCACGGAGGTTGTTCATTTCCTGTGCTGACGTCACTGGGACGTCGTGGGAAGAGGTTTTGTTAAGCTCGGAAGACGTGAAGGAGTCTCTCGGTGGCTGTCGGACCGGCTGCTCATGGTGCGACGCCGTGAAGGACACCTGGGAGTAATCCGTTGTGTCGAAGACATGCGACGGGCCGGTGACTGGGCAAAGGTCGTCCAGCGCGGGGCCGGAGAGGTCTGGAAGGCTCTGGGCGCTCGGCCTGCGCTCTAGGCTTCCTGGAGGGGGGGCCAGCGAGTTTTCTGCGATCCGGCTAACCTCCACCTGTTGGCTGGTCAGCTCCACCTTGCCCTCGGGGACGGTGAGGCTCGCGTGAGGGCGTGCGAACAAACTTTTCCCTGCCTGTTGCTCCAAGTAGTTTCCTCCCCTCACTGCCTCGAGGAAGACGCCAGCGTCTAAGCTCGGACTCTTGCTGCGGAAGTGCTTCACATTGTTGACCCGAAGGAAGTTGCTTTGGCGGAAATCGATGCGGTCCAGGAAGGTGTCCACGCTGGGACTCTTCGCCGCGAACGCCTTGCTGGCAGCGGAGGTGGCGCCGGCCTCGGACGCGACGCAGTCCGTGCTGGGGCTCTTCGAGGCGAATGACCGGTGGAATGTCATGTCCAAGTCGCTCTGGTCCAGGTAGCAGTCCAGGCTGGGACTTTTGGAACGGAAGTCATTCTTGATCGGGATCGGATGCGTGGCCTGGGAGCCTCCGCCTTGCGAGACGCCCTCCTCCGGCTGCCTCAGCCTCCGAGGAACCATGTGGGGCTTCTGGTGCGCGAACTTCGCCTCGACCTGTGTGGACGCGGCCATGGGTTTGCTGCGCTCCTGGTCTCGCATCGCCGAGTTCAGGTGCTTGAACGAGGAAGGCGTCTTCATGGAGGAGTCCTGCGAGTCCTCCGCCCTCTTCGTCCGCGAGGGGATGTTGACGGGACGGCTCACGTACGCGACGTTGGACTGGGATCGCCCGCGGTAATACCCCTCGTACTCCTGATAGCCCTCCTTCTGCGTCAGCTGCGTGGCCAGGAGTGAGGTCTCGGAGGCGTATTTCTGCAGGTTGCCCTCCGCCCCGTAAACGCTGGTCCTCTGCTGCGTCTCCACGGCCGCGTGATAGAGGGGCGGCGGCCGCACCTTCCGGAAGCCTTGGTTGGGGTCCTCCGCGTAGCCTATGTTATAATGCATTCCCGGCCGCCCGTCCCCGCCCCCAGGGGATGGGTACCGGGGAGGAGGAGGCCGCCGGACGCCCTCGGGGAGAAACACATCCCCCTGGGAGTAAAAGTCCTGCGGAATGGATTGCTGCTGCTGGCATTGTTCTTGGGGCGAGTCCGTGACTCTGAGGCGACTGAATCCCTGAACTGGCTCCATCTCTTCAGGTCTGGGGAAAGAAAACGAAAACGTATTACAATAAATGTATAACGATAGTACCAATAATAATGATAAGGATGCTGGTCTGAGAGTCAGAAGCTACTGAATCCTTGAACTGGCTTCATTTCTTCAGGTCTTGGGAAAGAAAATGTGTTAGAAATACAGGAAATACTATCGTTATTGCAGTAATAATGATAGCAGTGTTAACAATAATGAAAGTGATGAGAGATATGATGAGGGCGAATATGACGGTGTTGATGGTGATGATAGTAATGATGATGTTAATGATGATGATGATGATGATGATGATGATGATGATGATGATGATGATGATGATGATGATGATGATGATGTTAATGATGATGATGATGATGATGATAATGATGATGATGAACGCTAACATTAATGATCATTGCAGAGCAGTAGTAACAGTAACAGTAGTAGTAGTAGTAATAATAACTGCATCAAAAGGATAGGGGAAGGCAGTGTTGGTACGGTAGGACAACATTAAGAGCAATAATAATGATAATAACAATTGTGACAACAATAACAATAACAATAATATAGTTATGATAATAATGATAACGATTAAAATGTCTCAGATATCGAAGGAGTGATATATTCTCACTTAATCATATATTATATATAGTTCTATCGTCGAATTACAGTTTATCGCCACGAGTGCTTAACCTTAATTTTCAATGATTAACCCTTTCCTCTCCCCTAAACTCTCTCCATTACGTTTGGATATATTCATGTATTTCGCTTTGCCAGCCCCTCTCCCCAAATATCCGAAATGAGATCCTTTGTTGAATGTCACTTAAAATTAATTGGAAAAAGAATAAGCATTGTGATCAAATTATGATAACATTAACATCCACAGCTAGAACGTATTCAGAAAACGCAGACCTTCGCTGCTGACCAATTATTCTCCTTTCTGTCTCTAAATTCGAATTCGTCTAGCCTTCGTCTGTTATTTATTATTAAAGGAACTACTCCCAAATATCTATTATTCATCGCATTGCACTACATACGATTTTCGTGTATCTCATCTGCCTTGGAATTTGAATATAATCCGCCGCCCTAACCTACCATAAACATTATGATTTACTTTTTATCTACTCTTTATTAACTATACTTCCACCTTCTGGCGAATTAATACATAAAGGAAAACAGTAGATAAATGATTGAATTATTGCAGCCTATCAGGAATCAAATCAGCAAGAACTTATTGCAAATCTCTGTCGCTGATTTGCTTCATCGTCACTCTCTGGTTAAGCATTTTTTTAAAATCTTCTAGCTCTAAAATCTTCCTTAAAAACTCACCTATCCTAAAATCACTCCCAGATTCAATAGTAATCATCATCTCATTATATCTCATATAACCTACCATATACGTTCATTTACCCTTCCAACCCGTGCTTTACTGATCTGCGAGTACTAGCATGCTGGCGTCGGCGTGCTGGGGTCAAGGTCTGGGCGGAAGCGAACTGGCCACCCTACCGCATCATCCCGCGGCCTAGTGAGTATGTTCCTCTAAGGTCCCTATGTCCATTTGGATATGGGACCTTCTTTGGCATTGAATTAGTACTTTATTCCAAACAACCATTATTCATTACAAATCGACCCCACCGTTATTTTTAAGTTAAAGAGCTAATCTACTCGCGTTTACACTGGATGTACAAAAATGTTAAACATGTCTCAAATTCCGGTCGAAGTCACGGCCATCACTGTGTTTGAACGAAGTCTTTTCATTAGCTATTTTACTTATTATTTAGTAACCAGCTTGAGAGGAAACGTACGGTACGGCACATTAACCATTGTAATATGCAAAACGATGTACAAAGTACCTATCTGTTATATATCTACGAATACAACACGCAAACACTTTATACAGTATAATTCACCATACTGATACCATAATGCAGAAGAAATGCCACGTGTTGCTCTGAATTTGAAAGCATAATAAGGATAAACACAAAACATAGGTATGTTCAAAAGCCTTTTAACGAGAAGAAGACTTAATTTCTGTGCTTGTTTGTTTATTTCAAGTGATTCAGTGCATGAAAAGAGATAAAAACAGGAGAGAGAAAAATAAATGCAGCGAGGTCATAGGAGAACGAACATGTACAAGTGAAAGAAGTCAGTGACCGAGAAATGGAAAAAGAGATATTCAAATCAACTCTTTACCTCTAACTTTCCTTCTCCCCTTCTCGCCCTTTTTGTGCACAGTATATACATACATGCATTCATACATGAATCCGTACATGCAGACTGTTATAATTCATATATCACTCTCTCTCTGTACATCTCCCTCCTGTATCTGGGGAACACGCCAAAAAGAAAGAAGGAGGGTGAGAAAAGAGAGAGAGAGAGAGAGAGAGAGAGAGAGAGAGAGAGAGAGAGAGAGAGAGAGAGAGAGAGAGAGAGAGAGAGAGAGAGAGGGAGAGAGAGGAGAGAGGAGAGAGAGGAGAGAGAGAAAGATAGAAAGATAGAAGGAAAGAAAGAAGGAAAGAAAGAGAGAGAAAGAAAGATAAAAAGGGAAAGAAGAAGAGAGGAAGAAAGAGAGAGAGAGAAAAAAAAAAGAGGAAACCCTGCTTCTCAAGTAACCCCTAAGAAAACTCACCACAAGAAACGCCCCTTTTTTCGCGAATTATAACCCCTTCCACTCCCCCCCAACCCCCACCCAACACCCCCCCCCCAAAAAAAAAAAAAAAAACGCAAAAAAAATATAGAATACTTGTGGGTAAACGATTTCCGCGCAACCTGGCCCCTGTGGTTCAGCGCCTCGGCAGAGTTCAGGCACAGTGCCAAGCCTCAGGGGTGTGGGAACCTCCGCATGGTAAGTGAATGGCAGAAGAGGATGCGCCACGAGACCGTCATTTGGTGTCTTCCGATGTGTGAGAGAAATAATTACTTTCGTCGGATGATTTTGATGCGAGAGATTTTTTAGTCTGATTCTTTATTTGGTATTTACTGGTTATCTTTTGGTGAAATTTGTTTGTTCAGTTATTTGTTTATTTTGTTAATTAATGTTTTGCTTGTCCTTTATCGGATATTTCATTTCGTCACTTTGCGATCTCTGAGTTCATTACACCTTTATAGAACGAAGCACATTGTATTTTCAACTGTCATTTATTACTCTCATTATCAGAGGTTTAAATCTTTATTGGAAGAGCTGTGACCTGATTCCGCCAACAAAGGGTAATGATGATGCATTGAACGACATAGAAATGATAATAAATCACTTTCACCTGAGCTGTGAAAATCCATTGATGCTATAAGGCTTTAATCATGAGGACATAGAAAACGGAGGAGCCCCATTAGAAAACGGAATTTCTCGTTGTTTTGACGCCGAATGGAAATGGAACTGATTATTTTTATGTTTCGATATATTCATATTTGATCTCGCTCTCTCTCTCTCTCTCTCTCTCTCTCTCTCTCTCTCTCTCTCTCTCTCTCTCTCTCTCTCTCTCTCTCTCTCTTCTTTTTTTCATTTGTCTCGTCAGTTCAACATATACTCATATGTCCATAGCTTGATGTTATCTGATAAAGTCAGCTGTGCTTGTCCCTTAGATATGCTGACTAATGATACTGTAGGAGTAAAATGCGGCACAGATATGGATTTCTCAGGTCAGAGATAAGAATATGCATAGATAAAATATGAATGTATGCTTTTACCTATGCATGTATATGTAAGTATGTAAGCAAGTATGTGTGTGTGTGTGTGTGTGTGTGTGTGTGTGTGTGTGTGTGTGTGTGTGTGTGTGTGTGTGTGTGTGTGTATGCGTGTATGTGTATGTGTATGTATATGTGTACGTATGTATACATGCATGTGCACACAGCAAAAAAGAAAGAAAGAAAGAAAGGAAAGCACGTATATATATATATATACAATAGTGCACAGGGAATCCCATTCCTACCGTACTATATATATATATATATATATATATAAGGAATTTAGGTGCTGAGGTTTACAGCGTTATCGAAATTGCCCACCAGCTTCGTATTCACCTTTCGAAACCAATAAAATTAAAGGCCCTTTTTTTTAATATTCCAAAAAAAAAAAAAAAAAAATCCTTACACTTTGATATATTGGTGTTGGCTCGCAGTCCCTACAAAAAACGGATCATCGATGCTTATTCTGAATTTTGAAAAAGTAAAAAAAAAAAAAAAAAAGTTATTCATCTTTACTTCATATGATAAAGGCAACAGGAAACTTGCAAGTGCTCAGATTCAGTCAAATATTGGTTTTCTTTTTCTTCATATTTTTGAGTCTGTGAAATTACATCATAGCGGTATAGGATTATTTTCAAGATATTTAACCCAACGAAGCAATATCACGTCATATGAATCGGACACGCTTGAAATTCTTACCATGTCGTTTGAGAGCCGCTAATTATTTGCTTCATGTTTTACCCAAATAGAATGAACGTCTATTTAATATATATAGAAAACATGTTATGCATCTTTATATAGAATATCCGTATCAAGAGACAGACAATACGATTCGTGATTATTAAAAATATAAATACTAGTTGACATACTAGCTGACATAAACGCGCATAAATACATAGATGTGAACAATACAACGGCCTTCCTCAATTTCCCTGATGAATTATACAACTCATTTGACAAGTGGGGGGAGGGGGGGCATGAATACTTTTGCCCATAATCCTCAAATATTTAGCGATCTTGCCCATCCTAACACCGACAGTATCTCTCAGTATACTTTTTAATTTCGAAATAGTTGGTTATTACAGAGGCTGCCGATTTCTCCACCAGCATCTTTCAGTATCTTTTGTATTTTTTAAAAACTTTCTTCAGTAATCTTTTCGACGGCCATTTGATGTCGATTATAGTTGGTTACAGAAGTAGCTACACATTTCTCCACCAATCTCTATTAGTATTTTTTTTACGATAAACTTTTTCGACACCATTAATATGTGTGTGTGTGTGTGTGTGTGTGTGTGTGTGTGTGTGTGTGTGTGTGTGTGTGTGTGTGTGTGTGTGTGTGTGTGTGTGTGTGTGTGTGTGTAAATCTCATAGTGAAGCAATATACTCATCATGTTTATACTAGCTATGGCGGGCTAAAGTAATCGCGCCTGT
>NC_061830.1:41454601-41457101 GCF_019202785.1 Penaeus chinensis
ATAGATAGCATTATGCAGGTAAAAGTATTGAGTTAGGGGGATTTTTTTCAGAAGGGAATGGACATCGACACAAAACACACAAAGACGAAAAGGAAAATGACAACAATAAATCTAATAAACTCGTAATTTCATTTGACTTCTTATTATGACTATTTTCCTTTTCCAACAGAGCATGAAGGGATATTTTATAATTTTTTACTTATTTTGTGAAATAAGGTTGAGGAATATTTTCCTTTGGAAGCAAAGTTTGATTCATCGTTGAAGTGAATGTTAAATTAGTTGGTTTTGAAATAATGTGGCAGATATTATTTTCTTCGATAGATTTGGAGTAGTCACTGCCTTGACATATTTTTAAACCTTTTATATAAAGAAGGGATTATTAATTAAACTTACTTAGTGCTATCGTTACCTTATATTTATAGATGGCAATAGTTTTTGAATGAGAATCTTTCCTAAGAAGTGATTTTCTGCAGAAGAACAATCCTTTCTGTTTTATGAACATAATTACATTCATAAATCATTGTTGAGAAATTACTTTCTAGACTTAAGTTAAGAATTCCTACGCTTGGGATTCAGACTAACACACTAATGATGATTTCAATACAACGTCTGAATTTAATGAACTGGGTCTTGACCAACACTTAATGATGATTTCAATGCAATGTCTAAATTTACTCAATTGAGTCCTGGGTGTGATATCGAAAATCAATCCACTAGTTATGGATAATCGTGTCTTTTTTGTAATCAGGAAAAATAGTTGCATATAATTTATTCGGTATTGACGTCTAAATGACCTTTGGTTGTTCTTTCTTGTAAAATTGATTGAATTAATCATCATCAACTAATCGTTAATGAAGGGTTTAATCTATTGGCAAATCTTTTACAGATATTGGGTTGTAAATTGAGCATGTCTATTTCGATCAAAATATTTCAGTAACGAAACTATTGCTTTCAAAAATAAAATGTATTGGATTTTAATTTTCACTATACCACACACACACACACACACACACACACACACACAGACACACACACACACACACACACACACACACACACACACACACACACACACACACACACACACACATATATATATATATTAAACGTTGTTTGACAGGACAGTTTCAGTTAATCATTTAATCTGTCAACACTATGAAATGAAGATCATCCTGAATAAAAATGAAATAGAGAAGATAAACTGAATGCATAAAAGTAATACTCTACCTTGTATTTTTCCGACGAAAGGATATTAATACAAACAGACAATAACAACTCTCAATATTTTTTTTTACCATAGAGAGAGAGGGAGAGAGAGAGAGAGAGAGAGAGAGAGAGAGAGAGAGAGAGAGAGAGAGAGAGAGAGAGAGAGAGAGAGAGAGAGAGAGAGAGAGAGAGAGAGAAAGAGAGAGAAACATGAAGATATTTTTTTCCACACGTTTACCGCGAACTTATGAAATATATGAAATTCTTTGTCGTTGGAGTTTCGATCGCCACATTTAATTAACATATACGTGTATACGTGTGCTTTATGTGTGTACGCGGTTGAACACCTACACATGTGTGTGCATTTGAGATAGAGACGTGTGTGTACATCCACGTTACACTCCATGTTTTGAATGGCTATCATACGAGCGAAAATGACATACTTTGAGATACGGGAACCTAAACAGATAATTAATAATATTTGAAAGCTTTGATGAACTTAATATGCTGAAAGGGTCGGACTTGGAAACCTTAAATCATGATTTGAATATTTATTTGACACGATCGTGAAATTATTGGGTGGTGTGGAAATCTCGAGTTGTTTATAGCGCAGCGTTATTGCGAAGAATCTTTTAAGAAAGTAGTTCTCGTTAACGGGGTCCTCTCGTTTGTAGGGTGCTTGTTGCTTGTCCCTCTGTTCCTCAGTTTTATGCTGTGCTGTTGAGTTATGCTTTGAGTTGTGTTATGCTATTTTATGTTATGTTGAATTGTGCTGTGTTCTGTTGTGTTGTGTTATTTGTTGTGATGTGAAGTTATGTATCCTATGTTAACGATATATTATATCATGCTATATCATATATTTTGTTATCTTATGCTAGTCTACACTATATTAGGGATAAAGACTCACCCATCACTACCAGAAGTTGAAACCATAATTCCAAACGAAAACCATTACAAGAAATTAATACACTGATAAGAGTATCAAGTATGAAAAAAACAATTATTTCCCAGACTTCAAAACAGAGATGGCTGTGGCAAGACGTGAATCACAGAGGAGGGAGGAAAACACGGAAAGGAAGTCCGAGGTTTCCAAGGCTATACAGAGGTTTCCTTTGTCGTGATCGTCGGAAAGGAATTGCTTCGGAAGGATATGGTTGTGAGGTGTGGAAGTATCATTTTATAATTTATATATCAATGTTTTATTTTTCATTGTCAGTATCATTATCGGAGAGGAGAGGCAACGCGGTAACACGGGGCAGGTGAGGACAGACGGACGGAAAGGAAAGGAGGTCAG
>NC_061830.1:41462101-41469601 GCF_019202785.1 Penaeus chinensis
AAGCAAGTACGGAAGTGGCTGAGGCAGACCTCCGAGAGTGAGAGATTCACCCAACCGCCTCGGATTTATGCTCTGTCTCCTGTAGTTTTTTTGTGAATTTTGTTACATACAGATGGCTCCACATGTGCTCAGCCGCCAAGGAGTCTATCAGTAGGCCCTAGTCACCGATCCTGATTTGCCCATTACTTGAATTGGCGGGAAAATGTGTTTTCAAGTTAATATCTATATGGTTATTATTGTTATTGCTGTTATGATTATTAAATTGTTAGTAAAATCTCGATAACATTTAAGACAATGAAATAATGCAAAAGACCCTTTCAAAAAGTCGAGGAAAAGGGTAAACAGGTGACATAGGTAGGACTAATAACTGACTTCTTGGTGACTACGCACTTGTAGAGCCATCTATGTGTAAATACAATAAATAAACTTGTATTACAGTGGGCATGGCATGTATTCTTGCCATACGTGCCGATTGGGTTAATAAATAGACTGATAGATAGATAGTTAGATATGCACCCACTCACACACATGCATATAATATATATATATATATATATATATATATATATATATGCATATGGATATACATACTTATCTGTCTATCTATCTATCTATATAAATATATATATACATACACACATATACATGTGTGTGTAGAGAGATAGACAGATAGAGAGATATAAGAAATGGGTAAGCAGGATAAATATAGATTACGAAAAATTCTTAAAATCAAAATGAAGATATCTCACGCAAGAAAACCCGAATGAGTTACAACCTCTGAACCTCATTAACCCCACTTGACGAAGGCCTTCAGCCACGCGAACCCGAGCCAAGGGCAAGGTTTTGCGGCCAGGCAGTCGTTCGAGCGAAAAGTTCAGGAAGAGGAATCAAGTGTTTTCCTCGATGTCTGCGATTTTTGGTTGGTCTTTATATGTTTTTTTCTTAAAGTAAAGGAAACTATAAAATGAAAGCTTGAAGTTTACTGTAGACTGAATACTGGTTTATCTAAATTTGTCTTCTTTTTTCTGTAAAACTTAATAAAGCTTTAAAGGGATTTTAGTTGCACTCTATAATTTTGTTTTATAAATACTCAAACTAAAAGCTATACTTAGAAAGCGGTATCTTTCGCAAACAGAAATAGATACCGCAAGGGGAGTCTGGGTCAAAAGAAAAAGAAGATGAAGAAGAAGGAGATAAAGAAGACGACGAAAGAAAAACAGCAACATACATATCGAAAGAAGAAAAGAAAGAACGAGAGAAAAAGGATACAAAAAAGGATAAAACAGGTGGATAAAGACAGACAGAGAGAAGAAATGGCAGAGCAAGATTGATTACTCGATACGGCTTTCATCTTATCGCTCTAAAAAAATCAATAATAATGAGCGTTATCAGTGAAGCAGCTTGCTTCTCGGACCTTGAAACAAATATTGGAGAAAAAAAACATACAGACGATAACGAAGATAACGGAGATCACACCTTTTGTGGTAGATAATTTTTGAAAACATAGTAGTAACTTTGCTTGATAAGTGTGTATCGGAAATATCATCTATGTTAAATTTGTCTAAATTGTAAGTAGTCATTATTTATTAACTATAGTGAAGGACACCTGTTAAATAAAGAGTTTACAATGATAACCATGTTCATTGGTTATCATTGTAAACTTTGATAATAATGATAAGAATAACGTAGCAATAACATCGATACAATTAGTAATGATAAAAGTAATGATGATAAGGGTAATCATAATGGGATAATAATGATAGTAATGGTAATAGTAGTAGTGATGATGATGATGATGAAGATGAAGATGAAGATGAAGATGAAGATGAAGATGAAGATGAAATTATGAAGATGAAGAGAAACATGATGATGATGATGATGTTGATAAAAATAATATCAACTACAACAATAATGATGACGGCAATGGTGATGTTGATAATAAGAGTGGTGATGATAATAATGATAATAGTAATAATACAAAAAGTAATAATGATAATGATAATAATAATAATAATAATAATAATATAAATACAAACAGTAATAATAATAATATTAATACAAAAAGTAATAATAATAATAATAATGATAATTATTATTATTACAATAATAATAATGATAATTATTATTATTACAATAATAACACAACACAAAACTATAATCATAATACATTTCAATAACTGGGCTTAGCATATTCCAGCGAAAAAAAAAGACAAAAAAACAACAACAAAACAATCATTCCACAGCCATACATAGGAAGTCCATCAAACTCTCTCTTTCTTCCTCTCTCTTTCTTTCTCTTTTTTTCTCTCTCACTCTCTCTTTGTCTCTATTTCTGTCTCTCTCTCTCTTTCTCTCTCTCTCTCTCTCTCTCTCTCTCTCTCTCTATATATATATATATATAAATATATATATATATATATATATATTTATATATATAAATATATACATATATACATATATAAGTGTGTGTGTGTTGCGTATGTGTTCATGTGCGAACGTGCGCGTGTGTGTGTATGTGTGTACATATATATATATATACATATACACATATATATATATACATATATACATATATGTTTATCTATAGGTAGACATAAATATATACATATATATATACATATTATATGTATGAGTGTGCGTGTGTGTGTGTGTGTGTGTGTGTGTGTGTGTGTGTGTATGTGTGTGTATGTGTGTGTGTGTGTGTGTATGTGTGTGTGTGTGTGTGTGTGTGTGTGTGTGTGTGTGTGTGTGTGTGTGTGTGTGTGTGTGTGTGTGTGTGTGTGTGTGTGTGAATACGCATACACACGAGCTAAATTCACATGGAAAATAAGTCTACGGATTTATCTCATCACGTTACGTTTGATCCCCTCTTCGTGTTCTCGCTTCGTACCATTAGCAGGGATTAAGAGATCTAGATTTAAGATACATAAAAGTGAAATGAGTCATCACAAATTTAACATATACATAGACACACGTACATACACACGCACACAAACATATACATATTTAGACACAAACGCGTGCACACTAAAATACACTCAAACACACACAAACAGACATAAACAAATAAAACAGGATTCCTGCTTTTACAGACAGACATTCCTACCCCCACTGAAGAGAATTCCAATTCCTGTAAGAATCCTACTCTTACTGAACAGAATTCCCACTTATATAACTTTATTCCTATTCCTAACGACGTTCCCGTCTTCTGAGAATTCATACTTTTATAGAACATCAATTTTATTCCCATAGAATTATTATCATCATTATATCTTATCGTAAAGGCATTCCATCTGCTCTAGAATTCCCAGTTCCTAATCCGCATTCCTACAAAAGGAATTCCAAGTGTCATAACAAAGATATAAAACCCCTTCGAGAAACCCGTTCTAGAATTCCCACTCATATAAATTACAATTCCCATTCCAACAGGACCGAATTCCAAGTGTCAGAGCAAAGTAATCCCACTCTTATTGAACAGAAATGACTGCGTCCATAGAAATCCCATAGCAACAAGGGAAGGAGGAAGGAGGAAGAAGAGAGAGAGAAGCAGAGAAGTTTTCCTTTCACAGGAAGCGAAAGCGGAGATCAAAGGAAGGGAAGGAAAAAGAACGAGAGGAGAAAAAAAAGTGGGGAAGGAAAAGAATAAAAAGAAGAGGGAGAAAGAAGGAGGAAATAAAGAACGAATTTGGATAAGAGGTAAAAAGGATAGAAAATTAGTTCCTTTCATCGTGTTAAGTGTAAGGACAAATAATATATTAGTAAGGAAGACAAAAAGGAAAAAGAGAAAAAAAGAAAGAAGAAGAAGAAGAAAGAGAAGGAATTATAGAACGAATACGTGTTAGGAGTAAGAATAAATTATATTTTAGTAAGGAAGGGAGAGAAAAAGAATGAGAGGAAAAACAAGACAATAAAAGCGAAGAAGAAGAAGAAGGAGAAGAAATTAAAGAACGAATTTGGATAAAAGGAAAAAAAAACTCCATCGTGTTAAGAATAGAGAGAAATAATAATTTAGTAAGAAAAAGAGAGAGAAAAAAAAAAGAATGAGAAAGAAATAAAGAAAAAGAAAATAATAAAAATAAGGACAAGAATGAGAAGGAAATAAAGAAAAAGAAAATAATAAAAAAGAAGAAGAATAAGAAGAAAATAAAAAAACGAATTTGGATAAGAAGGAAAAAAAGGATAGAAAATCAATTCCTTTCATAGTGTAAAGCGCAAGAATAAATTTCTTTTTAGTAAGGAAGGGAGGAATAAGGAATGAGAGAGAGAAAAAAAGGAGAAGAAGAAGAAAATAAAGAGTATTTATAGTAAATTAAGTGTAAGTGGAAATAATAATTTAGTAAGGATGAGAGAGAGAAAAGAAAATTAAGGAAAAGATAAGGAAAAGAAAGACAAATGAAAGAGGGAACAAGGGATAAGAGGAGAGAAATGACAGTAAATGAGTTACTAAGGAAGGGAGAGAAAAAAAAATGAGAGAAAGAGAAAAAAAATAAAGAAATGTAAGAAGAAATGAAGGAGTGAATAAGGATAAGAAAAGAGAGCTCCTTTTATCGTATTAAGAGTAATAATAAACAAAAAAAACTAGTAAAGATGAGAGAGAAAAACAATGAAAGGAAAAACAAAATCGAACAAACAAGGAGAAGGAGAAGCAAAAGAATGAATTAGGATATAAGGAAAAGAAATATAGGAAATTAATGACTTTCTTCGTATAAAGATATTAATATTAACATTGATTAATATCAATATTAATAATTAAAATTGATATTGATTAATATCAATATTAATAATTAAAATTGATATTGATTAATATCAATATTAATAATAAGAATTAATAATCGTAAACTAAAAGACAAATAAAAACAGTAAATGTATATATTACATAATGAAATGGACGACAATATTAAAGCAAAAATAAATAAAAAATAAATGGTATTTTTTCACATCAGATTAAAAACGACACTGATCATAAAAATCTTATAATTCGCAACTTTCAATTTTGATTAAAAAAAATATAACATGCAGAAAGATTTATTCCAACGGATGACTGAAATACAATAAATATAAATTATTAACGTGGAGAATTAGTTCGCTCATGGTGATACGCGCAGCAGAGGGTGAAAACACATACACGCATCTATATTTATATCTATCTGTCTATCTCATTTACATATATATAAGTATGCACACACACACACACACACACACACACACACACACATACGCACACACATCTCTATGTATCTATCCATCTATCCATATATCTATCTATCTATCTGTCTTTCTAGTTATTTATTTAAATAGAGAGAGAGATTGATGTAGACACGATGTATGTGTGTGTGTGTTTGCGTTGTGTTGACTGTTGCTAATGACTGGTCTCATTCTCAAGACTGGTACAGACGTTAACTCTTAACAAGTAGATACTGAAGTGCCCTGAAGTGTCCGATTATGGGGGTTGGGGGGGGGGGGGATGACATACAAGTCAAGGGCGGATCTGGGGTTCAGTTCGGTCCAAGACCACCTTCTCTATCTCACGGCAGATTATTGTTGCTGAAGTATTCAAAGTATCCCGTGAAAGAGCAGAGCGAGTCGGGAAGAAATCGAAGACAACAGAGTACGGAAGCAGAGAGAAAGAAAGGAAAACTGTGGGTTAAAGTTGGTCTTTTTTATTGCAAAAAGGTATTTACTTTCAGGCCTTTTTAGATAAGTAAATGTACAAGTGGAACGTGCCAAGGAGCTTCATCGGATGTTGGTTAGAATTAGAATTTTAAAAAGTATTTATTACCATTTATTTATTAATTTATTTGTCTGTTTATTCACATAATTATCTATTTGAAGTGAGTTGATTCCATCCCTTTCGTTTACCAATTCATCACGGCAGAGATGCAGTACCTAGATTTATAAGACTTGAACATTATCCTTGCAATTCCCCCCCCAGCCCCCTCAGCTCTCAAAATAGGTACAGACCAATGACAGATCTCCATATCATTCAAGCTCAAAAAAGAAAAGAAAAAAGGAAAAAAAGTGTTCCCAACCACAGCAATAGCACACTCTTCCGTACCTAGAATGTGCCCCGCATTCAAATCCGAAATGGTTGGACGCGTTTGATCTGTGGAATCCTCTCTCATCCAAAGAGGCTTTATCACGGTAAATAGGTTGGTTGCAGAGGCTAGAGAGAGGGTCCTTTACACAATGTGGTTTACGTAGGTACAAGATAAGTAGAGAGATAAAGAAGTGCGCACGCACGCGTTTGTTTGTGATAGATTGATAAATGTGCTTGATGATTGTGACGTTAGTAAAGCTTCCAGATATATATGTAGTTACACACACGCACACACATATATATATATGTGTGTGTGTGTGTGTGTGTGTGTGTGTGTGTGTGTGTGTGTGTGTGTGTGTGTGTGTGTGTGTGTGTGTGTACCTATATATGTATATAAATACATATAAAGGCATATATATATAAATATATATATATATATATATATTGACACACACACACACATATATATATATTTAAACACACACACACACACACACATATATATATTTATGTGTGTATGTGTGTATGTATGTATGTATATGCAGATTTGTGCCATCACCGGTGCAGTGTTTGACGAACTTATTGGCGCCATGTTGACGTCATGTACTTGACTGGGCCTTTATACAGATCCTTCCCCGTATCTGTATATATATGTACATATATATACACACGAATATCTATATATGTACACACACACACACACACACACACACACTCATACATTCTGACATCGCTAACGAAACCTACGCTTGAAAAGATCACACCTAAATTTACCTCAAAGAGTTACCAAAAACCCAGCCAGTCTTACCTTGTACGCAGTGACGGTCGAATCGCACCAGAAGATGGATCACAAGGTTTAATGAGCACTTTTCTTTTCAACGAACTTCCGCTAACACTGAAATCACTTCACTCTCGGTCAGCACTAGGAACATCCTGATCATCGTACCGGGCACAACCAATTAACGTACTGTAGTTCCCTTGTAATCGTGCGGGCTTGGGGACAATCCTCCATCGGTTTTGAGAGTGTCTTAGACTACCTGTAGCCTCAGACTCGCAGTAGCTCATGCTCGCCGAGGATTCTCACTTATCTTTAGCCTGATAACACGATAGCTTATCTCAGCGTATCGTCTGGTTTATCTACAATAGGCCAGACGCTGGTGGGGAGTCTCCGGTGAGAGCTGAGTCCCGTGGAAGATGCTGGGGCAGAGTTATCGTGGATTTTTGCGCATTGGTTTATCATGTTTTGATGATGTTAAATGTTTGGCTTTGCTTTCTAGTTTTCTTTTCCTTTGGTCTATTTATAGTTCATGAGCGGGGTTTTAAGCATTATCTGTTTGATTGTATTATCTGCCAATAATTACACCATTTATGATTTGTTCTTTTTAAGAAGATCGTTTCTTATAGCGAACACAGTTCATTAAGGTTTAAAAGAACATGTTTTTCCTTACAAGACATGTTTATCT
>NC_061830.1:41532101-41534601 GCF_019202785.1 Penaeus chinensis
CATTCCTTGGTCAAATATCTTTATTTTTTGTTTTGTTTTGTTTTGTATTTTGCCTGCGAATGAAAACTAATCAACCAAGTGATGTATCTCCTTTGCATGTGTATAGGGTGTTCTTGCAAATGCAATATTGGTATGGCAACTATCTCTCTCAGGTCGGGAGAATAATGTCAATTTTCCAGTTCCAGATGACCTGTTCTATTTAGTTACGTCTACTATTGTGAATGTCAGAGAGCTGCATGGTTTATTGCGTTCATTAAGCCTGTGGGTATGTGTGTGTTCTGAGTGTGATGTTCAGATTTGATTCAAACCTTTATTCATTTGATGAGTACCCTTTGCGGTGTTTATATCTATTGCACAAAACAGGTGAGCTGGGAAACCCTTCTCTTGCCTTTCATGCTTATGTGTGTATTACTAAACGAACAGTAATTGCTGCCTGGTTGTGATGTCAAAGATTTTTCTGTTATGTTTTATACTGTTCTTCTGCTTGCATTTTGTTTGACTCTTTCATTTTATGATTATTTGAAAAAGAAAGCTGTCCCTGTAATTTATAGCTTATGTATAAGAATACTTGTATATTCATAAAGACGCTAAAGTTCAGTTGTTTAGAAAAATGTTTGCTAGTTTAAGCTCTCCTTAAATCCTGAAAAAATAACTTTTAGATGTCGTTTATATAACTTTTTGTCATGGTTTTCTGAATATTTCACCCGGAATTATAGACTTACAATATATATTTCGAAAGGGGAAAATTTGCTCTGAAACTTTGATCAAGAATATCGGTTCTGTGGTGATTGTTAACATCGTGAATATCTAAATTTCGTTGTTTTATATTGTTTCCCTTTACTTCTATTTGAAATAACTTCATTCCTTGTTTTTCTACGATTCATTTCTGAACACATTTCACTTCATATTTTTTATGATACTTATTTAATAAGATGTTGGATCTTAAAAGAATTGCAAAACGGCGACGCAATTGCACAAGACCATGGGACCCTCCTTGTGTTGTTCAGGTTATGAAACGTTAGGCCCAAGTTCCTGCTATGAAACCAATTAATACTTCTCGAAACTCGCTCCTCCCTTGGCTCTATGTATTAATACATCCTTACTTCTCTCTCTCTCTCTCTCTCTTTCTCTCTCTCCCCCCCCCCCCCTCTCTCTCTCTCTCTCTCTCTCTCTCTCTCTCTCTCTCTCTCTCTCTCTCTCTCTCTTCCCCCCCCCCCTCTCTCTCTCTCTCACTTTCTCTCTCTCTCTCTCTCTCTCTCTCTCTCTCTCTCTCTCTCTCTCTCTCTCTCTGTCTCTCTCTCTCTCTCCCCCCCCCCCCCCCCTCTCTCTCTCTCTCTCTCTCTCTCTCTCTCTCTCCCCCCCCCCCCCTCTCTCTCTCTCTCTCTCTCTCTCTCTCTCTCTCTCTCTCTCTCTCTCTCTCTCTCTCTCTCTCTCTCTCTCTCTCTCTTTCTCTCTCTCTCTCTTTCTCTCTCTTTCGCTTTCTCACCAAACCAAGAAAATATAAACGAAAATCATTTATTCTTGTCGTAAACGGTCACACGGGGAAAGATTGCCCCACAGTAACTAACGACCACCCTTTCCAGCGGAACATTTCAAGAGCTCGTTATAACGCGTAAGGTTATCCGCCAAGGCATTTTCAATTTCTTAGTCACTCGACGAAAGTAATAACAAAAATTACAAAGAAGAAGAAGAAGAAGAAGAAGAAAAAAAAAGACGGACAAGAGGTAATCATTTCTTCATTTTTCACCCTCTTCCGTCTGCTTCTCGTGATAATGATAATAATAGTGTTCGTAATGATACTAATAATGACAATAACAGTGATGATAATAATACTGATTATATTAGTAATGCGACTTGTGATAATAACAGCAGTGATGATGATAATGATAATTATGATAAGGATGATGGTAACAATGATGCTAATGATGATGATAGTTATGATGATGATAATGATGATGATAATGATGATGATAATGGTGATAACGATAATGACAATGATGATGCTAATGATAATAATAATAGTAATGATGATAATGATGATTATAATGATAATGATAATCATGATGATAATGATGGTGATAGTGATAGTGATAATGATGATAATAATGATGATCATGATGACGATAATGATACCGATAGTGATGAAAATATTGATAATAATGATAATCCCTAGCTCGTTGTCGTGGGGGGGGGGGGGGTTAAGAGACGGAGACTGAGGCCCAAAGCAGGGGATCAGCCCTGCCTTGGACCCTGCCTTGGACCTTGCCTTAACTAACTTTCCATTACATTTTCTTCTTCTTTTCTGTTCCTCCTCTTCTTCATCCCCTTCTTCTGTTCACTTCTGTCCGCTTATCCTAATCGTTAACTCCCTTTCACCCTTTTCGTCACCATACTTTATCCTAATGCTATATAACCTTTAGATGTCTCGCCCCTTTACCATTAACCTTTCTTGGAAATCCACAAACCTCGCTTTATGAACCCAAAAGTTCCTCCCCCGCGG
>NC_061830.1:41544601-41552101 GCF_019202785.1 Penaeus chinensis
CAAGAAATATAAACCTATTTCACTATACCGCACCATAAATCACTGCAGTCTATTCAACACCACCAATATTCAGTATAGCACAGTGTACACCACCAACATTCACTGCAGACTATTTAGCACCACCAATATTCAGTATAGCACAGTGTACACCGCCAACATTCACTGCAGTCCATTCTACACCACCAAAATTCAGTGCACCCCCACCTACACCATTAACTTTAAGAGGCGACCTGCGTTCACACACTGCATATACACACGCCAACGCATTTCCTTGTCTCCTTACAGGTACAGGCTGGTTTATTCCTATGATGGTAACTGGGGTTCCCGGATGGCTAATGGCACCTGGAATGGGATGGTTGGAATGGTCGCTCGAAAGGTAAGGTCAGAGAGAAAGTTGAAATGATTTCATTCCGTAATTATTGCTGTTCAAATGTTTTTTTAATGTATTCTCCTTCATTTTATTTATTTGTTTATCTATTTATCTATTTATTTGTGCATTTATTTATCTGTATGTTTGTCTATTTTATTGGTTTATGTGTTTATTCACCTCATTTATTTCATTTTTTATGTGTCTAGTCATTTAAGTTATTCATTTATCATATTAATTAATTTGACTTTTTATTCATTCATTCACTCTCTATAATTATTAATTAGTTTTCTTATCTATTTATTCATCTCCTTACCATTCGTTTATTACATAAATAGAATGCATTTGTCTCTACTGTCAGTTACTACTTCTTGTTCTGAAGTTATCCCGAAGAAAACTTCTGGACCAAACGGCACAGAAGTTTCTACGATCTCAGCTCTTACACTTGTTGAATGCTTGCAACACAGCGCGAACCCTGTTGCAACGCATTTCTCATCTGTTTCCGAATAACTGGATTGAAGTCATCATCATTACCATTATTATTATCATTGTTATTATCATTATCATTTTCTTTATTATTATCATGATTATCATTATCATTTTCATCAACATTACCATCACTATCTTCATCATTATCATCATCACTATCATTTATCAAATTTATTTTTACTATCATTATCATTATCATTATCCTTGTCAACATAATCCTTATCATTCTTATCATTTTCACAATCATTATCATCATTATCATAATCATTATGTAATTATCATCATTATTTTCATCACTTTTAACATTATCAGCATCATCAGCATGGTCGCCATCGCCATCGCTATCACCTTTATCATAATTAGAAAAATCATCACCATCATTAATATAACACTAATTCAAATAATAGCTTCTTAATGACTGTGATGGCGACAACTAAAAATACTAACAAAAATGATGATAATAACAATAACAATGATGATACCAACAAAGATGGTAACAACAGCATTAACAATGTTAATAGAACAGGCTTATTCCCACAAGAAAACTTAGAGACGGTCACAACTACCGCCCGGTCGATGCATACTTGGCGAATATTTGCGAAGGACTGATCTTTCGCCGGGAAACTCATTCGGTCCCTTTCAAAGGAGATCGCAGAGAGAGGGCACCTGAATTAGCTGTGTTTGATAGCTATTGCCTCTGCTCTGCGACGCTGCGAAGATAAAATGAAAGACCAGGAACTACAATGGGGAATCAAACAGATGGCCAGGAAAGGAAATATAGGAAAGATAAAAATGTGTGACACCGATTTCACGTTCGGACATTGTATGTGAGAGTTTCGGATTGAGTCGTTACAGTGTTCGAGACTTCGTGAAGCATTGTGTTAGGTTTCAAACTCAGTGATGGTGGATTGCGTTGGGTATTCCCATTTATTAATGGGGCAAAGACCCCCCCCCCCCCTCTCTCTCTCTCTCTCTCTCCCTCTCTCTCTCTCTATCTCTCCCCCTCCCTCCCTCCCTCCATCTCTCTGTCTCTCTCCCTTCCTCCCTCCCTCCCTCCCTCCCTCCATCTCTCTCTCTCTCTCTCTCTCCCCTCCCCCCATCTCCCCCCTTTCTCTCTTTCTCTCTCTCTCTCCTACCCCCATCTCCCTCACTCTCACACACACAAATGACGTTGTATCTTTAACCCAATTTAATGGATTTTATTTTTTTCTTCTGTTATCGCATGAAATAAAAAATAAAAAAAATTGTCAGCACGTTTAGCATCACTCAGTTATCTCTCTTTCATCAAATACGATGTCCCTGCTCATGTTTCCACACCGTATTTTGATATTCTATGTTAATTCTTTCTTAATGCTTACATGCACCATGAAATAATTAAATTTTTCGCCTTCATAATTAGATACATTAGCTGTACCAGAATATACACTTTGATGGAACGTAAAGGCCCGAGGCATGTAAATTATATGATTAAAATGATTTTCCTCCCGGCAACACGGCATCTTGTACAAATAACTTGGTGGCAGGAAGTTAGTTCATTACACAAGCTTCAGTGGTTAAGTGTCTGTAATTACACTAATATCACATTTGACATGGTACGTAGAGGAGCTCTGAACAACCGAGATCAAGTTTAATGAGGAGACAGTACGTGCTTTGCGATGACGCAATTGGTAAGTAGGTTTGTTAATGGGAACTTGGATAATTAGGGTTTATTGACTGTAATTTTGTAATTTATTTTTTATATGATCTGCCGTGAATGATGTTATAGCTCCAGGGCGTGCGAGGTCTCAGGGAGAGGAGTTATTGATAATTATCAATGGTAATGATAATAGTTGATAATAGTAATCATGATGATAATGATAATAATAATAATAATAATAATAATAATAATAATAATAATAATAATAATAATAATGATAAGTAATGATAATAATGATAATGATAATAATGATATCATAATCAAAGGTAAATATTTCCGACTGCACTGGACCACATACTCGCTTTTCATACAATGAAGTTCAAACAACTGTTTGTCTTTCTTCCCAAGATCCGTAAAGCAAAGAGGAAATTATGTAAATAAGGTATGTTTACCATGCTTTCTCGGTCGACTCATGTTCCTCAGTGATACCAACTGTTAAGACTTCCTCGAGGCCATTTCATTTGCAGGATATACAATTTGATGAACCTCGGGTGGCTATTACTATATAATTTTAATAATTTAATTTCCATTTTGTTTCTACTTATTCTTTTTTTCGTATTCTATTTTTCCCTCTCTCTCTTTCTTCTCATTTCTTCGTCCTCTTCTCCTCCTACTTCTTTGTCTTCTCCTTCTCCTTCGTCTTCTTCTCTTTCGTTTTCCCCTTGATCCTCCTCCTCCCCCTCCCCCTCCTCCACCTCCTGTTCCCCCTCCCCTCCTCCACCTCCTCTTCCCCCTCCCCCACCTCCTTTTCCCCCTCCCACACCTCCACCTCCTCCTCCTGCCCCTCCTCCCCTTCTTCCGGCTCCTTCCCCTCTTCCTCTTCCTCCCCCTCCTCCCCCCTTCCTCCACCTCCTTCCCCTCTTCCTCCTCCTCCCCCTCTTTCCCCTCCTCCACCTCCTCCTCCTCCACATTCTCCTCCTCCTCCTCCCCCCTCCACCTCCTCCTCCTCCCCACCCCCTTCTCCTCCTCCTCGTCCTCCATCTCCATCTTCCGTCTTTTCTCTCTCTTTTCAAGTGCTTTTCCCCTTAACATGCCACGTGGAACTGTACCATAATTAACTATTTCACGCAGGTTAAGAAGCAGGTTTGTCAACTGGCCTATTTACGGTAACCTCAATTCGAGACAAACTGGCAGTATTACTCGTTACGTTGATGATACGCTAATACAATACAATCTATAATGTTCAGAGTGTTAATCATGATATTAAAAAGATAATGATACAACACGAATCTTACCAACATGATTCGTAGGAAAGCTAATTGAAGACAAATGACAGTGAATATGATTATGTGTATGAGAATGTCTTCCGTAAGTGAGACGAATCCTAGACAGGATGCTGGGATATTTCTTGCTTATCTGCCTTGCTATTACCCAAAGAAGAATAAGGAGAAGAAGAAAGAGGAGAAGGAAAAGGAAAACAAAAAAGAGGGAAAAAGGATGAGAAAGAGAAGAAGGAGAAGGAAGAGATGAAGAAGAAGAAGAAGATGAAGAAGAAAAAGAAAAGAAAGAAGAAACACACACAAACGCACACATATATGTATGTGTGTGAGTGTGTGTTCATGAAAAGACACGAAAAAATATCAATACACCCGTCACCACTATTATGGAGATGCCAAATGTCGCTTCACAAAACATCTTTCGCCATTTTTCAACATCAGATCATTCTCTCTGTCTCTGTCTGTTTCTCTTTTTCTCCTCTCTCTCTCTCTCTCTCTCTCTCTCTCTCTCTCTGTGTGTGTCTTTGTCTCTCTGTCTGTCTCTCTCCCCCCCCCCTCTCTCTCTCTCTTTCAAATTACAGAGAGAGAGAGAGAGAGAGAGAGAGAGAGAGAGATAGATAGATAGATAGAGAGAGAGAGAGAGAGAGAGAGAGAGAGAGAGAGAGAGAGAGAGAGAGAGAGAGAATGAGAGAGAGAGAGGGAAAGAGAGTGATGGGGGAAGGGTAAAGAGAGAGAGAGAGGGGGGCGGGGGGCGTTAGCACAGAATCACCGGCGTATAATCTACTGAAAAAATCTCGAATCGAATTTATCTTTCCTCCTAATCTGAACGCAATTTTGAGTCGGAATGGAAGGGGAATGGGAGGGGGGGGGGGATGCATAAGATGAAGCGGTGGTAATAGGAAATCATTACTGCGGGGTGGGGGGGGGGGGGGGAGGGAGGCAATATCCTGTTAGATTCGAACTCGCTTTTTTTTTTTTTTTTGGTTCATCCCCCCCTCCCCCTTCCCCTTTCTATTTAGAGCCGTTGAGAGTAATATGTCGTGGTGAGAGTTGATAGAACTTAAGATCTATGTCAATATATAACCGGATGCATTTTACGCGAAATTAAAAACAAGAATATCAAAATCACTTACCTTAATCGAGAGAAAGCTTACTATGAGGGAAACCATTAATTAATTGGAACACATTTCTCATATAAAAAAATAACCAAAATTAGAATTGCACAACAGTGTGTATTCTAAGACAGTCAGTCAATCCCGAAGATAGTAGTAAACATAAAGACAAATTATTAAGTAAATTATCATTAGATTATATCAAATGAAGTAAAAGTGAGGAAGGGAATTTACAACCATGTCAGAGGCTAGGCTATTAAAATTAAGCCAACAGCTATATCTTCCTTACAACTACATATCCGTAAATTGGGTAATTATTGGGTCAGGAAACACTGCGGCAATTAGGGATAGTTAAGAAACGGAATGAAAAAAACAGTCAGAAAAATATTTTCTTTACACAGTTACAAACAACAGTTAGCGAAGAGTTTTCATTCTTGGTCCACCCACCCAACACGAACGGAAGACTCATGATGATCCAAAAGACCTCGTGGTCCGGAATCCGAAGCCATTCATGCAAATAGGTCTACATCACGAGACGCATTACAGAGGCAGTTTATCTAATGCGCGGAAGGCACGAGGACACCAGTCAAGCAAGACTTAACACAGTCAGCAGTAACGAGGCATATCAGTTATAAGTGGTTCTCGTATGAACTCTGCGTGGTGTAATTAATGACTCGGAGAATAGGGTTATGGTTCGCCCGACTGACCTCTTTTCACGGGATTAAGGATTGATGGATTTGATAGACGTTATTTTATTGCAATCATTATCACCTGTCACTCATAACGATATTTGGTTTAGCTAGCACTGATTAGTCGTATCAAGTTATTTTATTTTTAATGTCGTTTTCGTTGCTATCAATGATGATAACAACGAAAATAACTAGGGCATAAGGTTCATAATAATGTTACTTTTAATGATAACTACAACACTGATTTTGATCAAAGAATTTTGATAACGTTCATAACAAAATATATAATTATGATACGACTCACAATAAATATCGCCATTGTTACTATCATAATTATCATCATAATGATAATCATTACCATGATCATTACTGACATCATTGTCCTCCAATTATCATCAATTACCTCCTTATTTATTGCATCATGACCAGCACCATCTTTCACCATAAGAGAATACCTGTAAATGCGTTTCTTGGTTTCTAGTTTAATTCTTGATAATTCTCTTGCCACTTTTTTGTCTCCCGTTCTTCTTCCTCTCTTTCTTCTATCCTGTCTTCTCATATGCTTTATCTTTTATTATTTTTTATGTTTCCGTCTTTTTCTCTCACTTTCTTCTACCCTTTCTTCCAATAATGTTTCCCTTTCTTCTTATTTTCCCCTCTCTTTCTCTTCCCTTTCTCATGTTTTTCCCCTATGAAATCCCTCTATTTCTTTTTTGTTTTTCCTTTCTCTTTCGCTTTCTGTTCGTCCTCTCTTTTCCTTTATTTTATCCTGTTTTATTCTTTTATTCTTTTCTTTCTTTCCCTCAGTTTTTTTCAATTTTCTTTCCACTCTCTTTCCTCCCGTTTTCTTCCGCTTCCCCTATCTTTCCCCTCCCTTATTTCCGCTTTTCTCTTTTTTTCCTATTCATTCTTTCGTCTTCCACTCTCTTTTTCACATTTATTTCACTTCCCTTTCTCTCGCTTTCCCTCTACTTTCATTTCGATTTAGACTCTCTCGCCTTTCGTTCCTTTCCAGTATCCCTTCGTTTGCTTCTGGACAAATGTTATGACTGTTATAATTGGTTTTATCAAATTGTTAGTATCATTATCTCTATTGCTAATATTATCATCATCTAATATCATTATCTCTGTTGCTGATATTATTTGGATTGATAGCACCACTGTCATAATTTTTATCATAAAAATTATCATTACTACTTCTGTTGTTACTGCTGTTAATTGCATCGTTGTTATGGGCATGGTAATGATGCTATCTTTAACACGTATTGTTTTGAATGTTATTTGGTTGCTAATGAGTTATATTACTTACATATCTGTTAAACTTTCTGGCTGTAACATGAGACATCATTTTAATCTGCCTTACTGTTGTTATCACCCCTATTATTATTATTATTGTTATTATCATCATTTATTATTATCATTATTATTATTATTATTATTATTAATATTATTATTATTATTATTATTATTATTATTATTATTATTATTATAATTATTATTATTATTTAATATATATATATATATTTATCGAGATTCAATAATCATTTTCTTTACCGCTTTTGCAATATGGTTTTTTATTTTCTTTTAAAGATTAATGTGTTATTGTTTCCGTTTAACTACTTTGAAGTTCTTTGAGTCCTTTTATCATTATTATATCACTCAACACCAGTAAAATAATAATGACAATATTGCAAAAGATAATGATAATTGTAACAGTAAAAGTCATGGCGATCAACGAGATACATAAGGCAGACTAGTAATAATGACACAAATAGTGATAATGATTGTAATAATAATAGTAATAATGACACAAATAGCGATAATGGTAGTAATAATAATACAAATAGTAATAACAATAGTAATAATAACCCAAAAAGCGATAATAATAGTAAAAGTAACAAAGATGTTGACAATGCTCCCTTCGCCCTGT
>NC_061830.1:41557101-41559601 GCF_019202785.1 Penaeus chinensis
AAGAAGAAGAAAGAAGAAAAAACAAAATTAGAATAACAGAAGAAATAGGGTAGGAACAAGGCTGCTGACTCAGATTTTTGTCCATCAGCAGACTCACTTTTCACTGCGGATGTGCGGGCCTCTCTGCTGCTGGGATGGTGAGGGAGCGACGGAGTTTGTGAACCCTCGCTCGTGCCGCGGGCGGTCTGGAAGTCGTCAGTAACGCATCGACTCCTGGTCCGATTTCGAAAATAATTGACCATACCCACACGTACACACGCACACACATATATATGTATATGTATATATGTATATATGTATGTATATGAATATAGGAATGCAATATATATGTGAACACACACACACACACACACACACACACTCACACACACACACACACACACGCACACACTCACACACACACACACACACACACACACTCACACACACACACACACACACAAACATTCACACGCACACAGACATATATGTATATATATGTATACATAAATGACTTATGTATGTTACGAGGTAATGCCTTATGGTAACAGGAGCTTGGGAAGACTGAAATATGACGAAGCTTCCCTTAGAATTTATTCAGTTAAAATGGGCCTCAACTGTACGAGTCAATTTAACTTTAAAACTTTAAGGGAAGACCCGCATTTCAATGCAGCGTTTTCTTTTTGTGTGCTTGTGTGTGTGTGCGAATCTGTGTGTGTTTTGTATGCGACAATTTACAAACACAACTTTATGTAACAATACACATTTACATATGTATATTTTTTTACATTCCTGTAGGTAATTCCATTTTTCCTTGTAATTTCAAATGTCTCCTTTTGTAGTTTTTTTCCAGTTATGGTGACTTAACTAAAAGTATTTCGAGAGGGTATCACAAACCTATCTAGACGAACCGAAAATATGCTGACCTTTTTCTTTTCACACCGGTAATGTTCGCCGCGAGAGGACTAGCCGAAAGGATAATAAAAGGAATTAAATACCCAAAGAAGAGAAAATTACAAAAGGCGACAGCGCGATATCCTGGCGTTCCCCGGTATGCCCTTACGCGGCCAGGTCTCTATAGCCTTAATCGTACCCGTTTTCTATGGTCTTAATTATACCCGCTTTCTTTGAATCATGTTTAAGACAGAAAATGTTTTGATTAGGGGAGACTTTCCCAGACTAGTGAATCATTTTCCTTTTGTATTGTTAACTAAAAAAAAAGAAAAGAAAAGAGAGAGAGAGAAAAATAACCTTGCCTCCTCGTGTATTTTGGAGTAAGAAGAAAGCGTGAAAATAAGTTAAAACTGAGCTAACTGTGCTTTCGAGTAAGAAAATTGGATAAAAAACATAATAAAAGCGAAACAAGCATTGTCGGTTCGAAGCAGTATTATACATAGGATTCGGATCTTTATATTCGCACAAAAGTTTGATGGGCAATTCTTACTTGTATACTTTGATTTTGTATAAATAGGCAGTCAGGGAAAGAAAATATGTTATTTTGCAGCATTTGATGTTCTACTATTACTGTTTTACCCCCCCCCCCCCCAAAAAAAAAGAGCCAAAAATAAAGGTTTCCGTAATTTACTGCCTAGCAGAAACAAAACGGCAGTGGTTATACCACCAACGAATTTAGGTAATCTAGCAAACCAGTTTTCTCCTGCGCAGATGTATGTGCCTTACTTCTGGGCTTTTAAAGTATACTTTTCGAATATTCAAAACACAACTTGCAAGCTGGTAGTCGAATATAAGGTAATCTGCGCAGGTATTAGTTTTGTAGCAAATTCCTCTGCTTTATGCGGTTCTGTTGCCCTGACCCACTCTACTAAATGGGCTGGCTGTCTGCTGCTGTGTGTGTATGCATGCTATCGAGGGAGACTGAATCTGATTGCGACACATACATACTGTGTGCATCTTTAATATAAATATATATAGAGTGATATATTTTTATGTAAATATGTATGTATATATGTGTTTATATATATATATATATATATATATATATATATATATATATATATATATATATATATATATATTCACACACACACAAACATACACACACGCACACACACACAAACATATATGTATGAATGAATGGGGAAGAGAGAGAGAGAGAGAGAGAGAGAGAGAGAGAGAGAGAGAGAGAGAGAGAGAGAGAGAGAGAGAGAGAGAGAGAGAGAACTGGGAGTGGACTAGAATCTCCCCTCCGGGCAAATTAAGTAAACACTTCGCTAGTCATTTCACTATTTTATTCTTAGTATTGACACACATTGCTGGTGCCGAGGGGAAACCTTGTATCTAGGTGTACACATACCCTCTCTCTGTCTGTGTGTGTCCCTGTGTGCCCCCTCTCTCTCTTTTCGCTCTCTCTCTCTTGATCTCTTTATCTGTCTGTATTAATATATTTAAGTGTATCTATTTTTATATCTTTGACCGTTGAAACAAAAATAAGAGTAATAAGATAAAAAAAAAAAAAAAAAAAATCCCATAAGTCGATTGCACGTTGCCCTGGCATCCCCCC
>NC_061830.1:41569601-41572101 GCF_019202785.1 Penaeus chinensis
CCGTAAAAAGCTGACACAGGCCGGGCCATATCTAGAAGGCCCGGGCGAAGCTAGAACTTCGCAAACCAAACCACCACCACCACACTTGTGCCACGGCGGTGACTTCCCCTACGACACCTGCGTTTGACTTCTCAAGGCGATATGGCGATATGTCAAAGGGCATGTATATATATATATATATATATATATATATATATATATATATATATATATATATATATATACATACATACATATACATACATACATATATACATACATGCATTCATACATATATATATATATATATATATATATATATATATATATATATACACACACATACACGTACGTATGTACGTATGTATGATCTATGCATGTGTATGTCTACGTATTTGTGTGTGAGTGTAAAGAGATTGCAACTTTGAGGAGAGAGATGATAAAACATATTCTAGAAAAATGTAGTATATGATTTCAGTGTTTTTTTATTAGACTAACAACAGTTTAATTTTATTTGTTGCCCCTTCAATAAGAAATGGACACGTGCGTAAAGATTCGCTTCAGAATTTATCTCGAGTTTATGGTAATTAAGAGAAACCTTTTCAGTGTCTAGAACAAAGAGAGGTTTTTTTTGCTTTCCACACACTGGAAACAATGTCTGGTGTTCAGTGCATGCATACTTAACACGCACAGACACATACAAACTCACATTCACACACACACCACACGAACACCCAACCCCTCTCCTCCACACAAACATACGCAGCACCCCTTCACTTCTACAACCCCCCCCCCCCCCTTTCCACACATATACGCACAGACACACACAAACACCTCCCCTCCCCCACCTCTACACAAGCACACTCCTATTTACACACAAACACCCCCTCCCTTTCCCTACATCCCCCCTTTCCCCCCACACAAACACACCCTCTTTACACGCACACAACCCCCTTATCAGAAAGCCCACAGCCTTATCTTGCCTCGCAGAACCAGGACGCGAAAGGGGTCTACCGGGCCATCGGAGCGCCCTTCGCGGAGAGCACCGAGGGGCTGGTCACCACGGACTACGAGGGCGTCAAGCAGGTCCTCAGGGGGACGCACGCTTTCATAAAGGTACGAGTTCGGGTGGAAGGTATCTGTATTTTATTTATTTTTTCTTTTTGTATTAATTTATTATTATTATTAGTATTTATTTATTTATTATTATTATTAGTATTTATTTATTTATTATTATTATTATTATTATTATTTTTTTTTTTGGGGGGGGGGGGGTGTTTTTTGTGTGTGTTTTCTCTGTTTATATTTATATAATTTTCCAGTGTTGAGTTTTTTGTGTTTTTTTAATATAAATCCTTTTTCTCACGATTTTATTATTACTCTCTATTTTTTGAGTTGTGTGTGTTTTTTTTTATTCTTTTTCTTTGTTTTATTCTGTTTTCACTCTTATTTTCGTTACTTCTCTCTCTCTCCTTTTCTTCTTTATTCTCCTTAGTGTCCATCACAGTTTTTTTTTTTTTTTTTAAATCTTTCTCTATCTTCTTTTTTCTCCTCCCCATCATCCCTTTCCCGTTTTCCTTAATCCTCTCAACGAGCCTCAAAAAAAAAAAAAAAAAAAAAAAAAAAAAAATCTTACCGTTCCCTTCTCCCTCTTTCCTCTTCCTCCTCTTCTCTATCTCCTTTCCAATCTCCCCTCTTCCCTTCCTCCATTTCCTTCTCTTTTATTGACAGACCATCGAGAATCCTCAAATTAGAGACCACTTGCTCTCGTTATCGTTTGCTTTTGCACAGTGTTTACCGTCTCGAAAGGACACGAACGTTTGCTTACGTCTTCTGGGGATGTTGCTTGTTCAGGCCGATAATTCGAGTCTAAGTTGAAGTTTGCTTTGCATGTTGAGGAGAAGGAAAGTGAACAAGAGACTAAGAGATAAACAAATAAATATATAAAAGGGGGAAATTGAAAGGAGAATCCGTAGAAACATAAAAAAAGGTCATATATATTTTTTTTCTGAACATGACAACCTTTTGAAAGGAATTTCTGGGTATAGAATACAAAATGAAAGAAAAAAAAAATAAAGAAAGAAAAAATGATATATATTGTTTTTTTTTTTTTTCCTGATTCTCCTATTCTGTTACAAAATCATAAAACATGAAAGAAAAAGAAAAAAAGTTACATTTTTGTGCATCACTATATCTCTATAAAATAATTCATCTCAAATCACCCTTGTTAACTGATTTTACGGTTCATTCCTTTACTATATCACTGTAGTAATTAAAACTATCTTTATATATTATTCCCTTTATTATTATTTTATTCAGTTCCACTCTTTGTTACTTTCTTTTTCCATTCTTTCACCAACATCCTATTTTTTTCTCTCTCCTTTGCTCTCTATTATTAACAGAGTCTCCAGCTTTTCCTTTTTCGATCCCATCTCTTCCCTTTCCGTTTGCCCTTCAGACCCTTTCATCATTCTTGTTTTCCATTCCATTCCATTCTCCATTGTTATCCTTTCTTTCTTAA
>NC_061830.1:41597101-41599601 GCF_019202785.1 Penaeus chinensis
CCTTTTATACGTTTTTCTACTCGCTAGCTAATCTTGGAGGCCACCTCGTCCGCAAGGCTAGGTTCAATTAACACAGGGAAAACTCGTTTGGGGATCATCGTGATGTGTATCTCCTCGCTAAATTGGCCTTCCCCTCTTACGTCATGTGTTATGTAAACGAAGTGATGAGAGAGGAAAGTCATTAATAATATGAGTGAAGAGTTGTTTGTGTGTGTAAAAGTGGAGAAGCTATGAAAGAGAATTTGATATCAGAGAGATAGATAGATAGATAGATAGATAGATAGATAGATAGATAGATAGATAGAGAGAGAGAGAGAGAAACAACAGAAATGAAATTTAAAAACAAACAAACAAAATAAAAAGAAGACAGAAACAAAAAATAAATTGATGAATAAAAAAAATAAAAAAAATAATAATACTCTAAACCTACGCTACAGTGACAATATATACGAAGAAGTATATATTGCATATACAAGTGGAACCTATCAACGTATAGATAATATATTTCAAAGCATAATTTCCACGTGTGTGTGTGGTGGGGGGGGGGGGGGGGTAAGTCGTAAGGGGTTGATAGCCATGGGTTATGGGGGGGAGGGGGTTATAACTTACTCTTGTCACCATTTTAATTTTTAAATTTTTTTAAAGACGCACAATGTTATCCACCGAACGCACACAAAAGACTTATTAAAACTCTGACACTATTCTTAAAGTTTTATTATTATCATTATATATTTTTTTCTTTATTCATTTATATTTTTGACATTCCGTTATTACAATGATATCGCGCGACCAGTTTTTTTTTTTTCTCGCTAAAAAAAAATAAGATTGAAACAAGGAGACATGTTATTAGCTGATAATGCAATATCATTTGCATTATCATCATCATCATCATTAATCATCACGAACATACGACTTTATATCTTACCGTTATCAATATACCTATATCTATCTATTTGTCTATCTATCAGTCTATTTCCCTGTCTGTTTGTCTGTCTGTCTGTCTGTATGTCTATCTGTCTGTCTATTTGTCTGCCTGTCTGTCTTTCTGTTTGTCTATCTATTTATCTATCTATCTATATATCTATCTGTCTATCTATCTATCTGTCTAACTATCTATCTGTCTATCTATCTATCTATCTGTCTAACTATATATCTGCCTATCTATCTATCTGTCTATCTATCTATCTGTCTATCTATCTATCTGTCTATCTATCTATCTGTCTATCTTTATGACTTTCATCCTTATTATTCTCATTTTATTGAGGGAGGAGGAGACGGAGGGAGGGAGGGAGAGGAAGAGAGAGGGAAGGAGAGAGAAAGAGAGATAGCGATAGAAAGACAGAAAGTGAAAAAGCGAGAGAGTAATATATATCATTGCATTACTGTTGCACGACATAAAACTGAAAATGTATTTTTTTTACGATTGGTAACCAATAATATTCAATACGCTAATACCCTAACAAATAGGATTAATGACATTGTGAGTGAAATTAGCAGAACTCTAGATTTAATGTTACATTGCGATTTAAACATATTCACGTGCTCTGAACATTATTATGATATCATGAAATTGTGCCTTAATGCAGGCCAGAAATTCCAGTGTGACATGGCTAGTATATATAATGATTAAGTCAACATACGCATAAGTTTGAATCAATACCTCCGACTTAAGAGGGATACTAATTCATATATGCAATACGATATTATAGAAATGATTTGATATAACATAGTGTAAACGTAACAAATGATCCTGCAATCAATCATATCCTAAATGCTGCCAACATTGCTCAACTTATGCTTACAACGTCCCAACCACTGTTTAAATGCTTGCAATTGTGCTGTAACAAACTGTAAGTTTTGTATGGCGTTACGTGCATTCAGAGGGACTGAATTGAAACGTTTGTGCATATGTGTGTATGTGTGCGTGTGTGTGTCTTCTCACCTGTTTCATTACAGAACATTTAAGCGTTGGGGATTCTGTCTACTTTATCTAAATCATTGCCTTTTAAATTGATGCATATTAAGAACATTAGTCTGGATTTGCTCCATGCCGTGTGTGAATGTACGTATGTGTGTACACCTATTTTATACATATACATATATTTCTTTCTTTCTTACAACTTCCTCTTCCGTCGTCATCTTCCACCTCTCTGAGTTTCTCTCTCATCTCTCCCATCCTTCACCTTACGTTATTAAATTTCCTCTCCTCCTTGATTCCTTCTCCCTTCAACTCCCTCTTCCGCCATCACATCATCCACCCTTCTGCATTCCTCTCTCATCATTCATCTCACCCCATCCCCCACCCCCTTCCAGCTTCCCTTTCCTCCACCATCATCCACTTCTCTGACTTTCTCTCTCTCTCCTTTCTTCCTTCCTTCATCCACTCTACCCTCTTTCCCCCTCCCTTCCCTCCCTCCCTCACCTGCACATGTTGTTGAGCTGCGGCCTCGTGTGTGGCAGGCCGACCTTGGGCATGAGGGGTGCCACCACGCCCAGGCAC
>NC_061830.1:41632101-41644601 GCF_019202785.1 Penaeus chinensis
CCCTCAGATGAAGGACTTACGAGTTACGTCCATTCCACTTTCATTCCATATTTGCTCATCATTGTTTTTTAAGCGAGGCCGCAGATATGTGTACATTCCTAAAAAGAAAATAGAGGTACCCGCCGAAAGGGAAATTCATAGATAAAACAGAAGCTGCCGATAGCTGAAGACACTGGTATCAATGGATTGATTTTGTCGTGCAATTTGCAGAAACAAATTAAAATCAGCGAAAAGGCTCTAATTGGCGAAAAGTAATCAAACCGACGATATCAGTCCTGGAAAGGCAAGGATTATAATCATATTTCGGGGAAGTTGCCGACTAAAAATCGCAAACACACTCATAACAATAGTGGAGTAAACTAACAATGGAATAATAACAAATAAAATAAACATAAACAGTAATAGACAGAGAAAATAAGGAATAAACAGTAATAACCCGTGAAAAGTTAAAATAAACCTAAACCGAATAAGGAAGGACCAGCCGAGCCACGCGCAGGACGCGATTGCTATGGATTCGACCCCAGTGACCTCGCGAGAGCCGGCGGATGACGTCATCACTGCCACGCTTTCAAACTCGCGCACTTCAGCAAGGCGGAGCTTTAACTGGCTGCTTAATGACTGATAAACGCCGTATCGCCAGGGAGGTGTACTAGCTCCGCCTTGCCAGGAAATAAGCGATGGAGGTGTGCTGATTACTTTTCGCCGAGTTCCGGGAGGCCACGGCGATCGCTGGAGCCTGCGCTGCTCTGATTAGCATCTATATCGTTGTTACATTTGCTTTCGCGAAATGAAACTGCTATAGAGGGACAGTGCATAGCGTTGCATATCAAAGGGACGCCAGCTAGGGAGGGCATGGGGTCTAGGAGGGAAATCGCGGTGAAAACAATGTAATAATGATAGAGAAAAAATCCGTTAACACCACGCATTAACTGTTCTATTAACTGCTAAGGTGAGAAATAATGACACGCGACTGTCTTTGTACCTAAACACGCATCCCCGACCCCCTCCCTACACACGAACGCATGCGCACACTTCTAGAAACACATCTGAAACGCGCTCGTGCAAAAAGCAAATACTGCCAGAAGTAGACGTCTCCAGCTTCAAATATCACTTAATCATGCCTTTATTAAAACCCTTATTCGGATTTCCTTCACCACCGGCTCATACACATTTCCTCTCCAAAATCTCTTGTCCATCCATCTTTCAGGACTGGACCCGGTCCCCCGGAGTTCATGGTGCGACAACAGAGGCAGCCACGCAACGGGTTGGTTGGCAGCTGCAAAGGGCAATGTCAAGGTTTGTCGTCCTGCCTTTGTCTCTGTCTGACCTCTCGCTTCTTTTCTTCTTTCTTTGCAGAAGTTCCGACGCATAGTTTTGTTCAATTTTAGGATGTTTATTCAAGCAGAACTTTGTAGACTGTCGAGGAGCAGTTGCAAGGCATTTTTTTAAGCATCTCTGCGACTTTGTCGCTGGACTACAACCGATATTGTGTCTATTCGGCAAATATCCAACGAGCAACAATGTAAAGCGACTTTTGTTGGCACCGTATCTTGGTGCGTGGGCCAGAGACACTTTCTCTTTTTCTTTTTGAACAAGTCTAGTTACTCGATGCTGTTTCTTCTCGTGTACGAGAACTAAGCAATTATATCAGGATTTTAAAAACAGTTTATTTAGAGGTGATACAAAATTCTGATCAACATGTTTTGACTGTTCAGCATTACTATTGCTAAGTCATTCTAACATATTTAAGCTTTATTACAAATAAAAAAATCGTCGGTAGATAATCTTGAAACTCCCAGGTAATGTCAACAAAAGCCGACAGGCCAGGTGGAGATTCCGCTGAGGAAAATGTTAAGCCAAAGGACAAGGGGATCTCTTCCGGTCCCACGTCACAGGTGGCAACGGATACAGAGATGGTAACAGCGAAGGTGGAAGATGAGGTGATGAGGCTCGGGGAAACAGCTGTCTTCCGGGGGAGGATTTCAAGACGCGGTACCCAAGCCGTCGCAGCAGAAGGAAACTGTTTTATGAAGAAAGCATTACCAAAGATGACGAATTTATTTGTAAGTAAAAGAGCATTTGTTTCGTCATCCTCGGTAGCTGTCGTTACCTGAATTTCGTAATCTTACTTGCATTCATTCTCTTCATATATTTATTAAGTTTTATATGATGGTTGTGCACTTACAATTATGCATGAGCTAGCTAGATTCAGATACCTTAAATTCGTTTGTCTGCAGATTGCGCAGACTGCAAAGAAGAGACAGATCATAAACTTAATTGATCATGATCATAGACACACACGAGCACACACACATACAGAGTTTTAAATCACGCCATTATTCCTAAACTGTAGTATGTCTGGGCAGGTCGTTTGAGAAAGATCGTGCTCGCCTCACAGCCCCTTGGCCCCTCACTGTCCACGACTCGAAAGTGAAGGCGCAGGAAAAGGCGTGTGGACCAATGCTCATCTCCAATCCTATCTTGTCTTTGGTCCCTGTGAGGGCTGTGTCCTATGTGGTCATTCGGAAGACGGCAAAGAGTCTGGCTAAGGCTGAAAGGTCAGAAAAATGCCTGCCCTCTGACTGCTTGCTCGAGCCCGAGGAAACGACATATCGCCTTGAGAAGTCAAACGCAGGTGTCGTAGGGGAAGTCACCGCCGTGGCACAAGTGATAGCGGTTGATTTGGAAGGGCACCCAATCGGGCAAGGGTGACACTGCCATATAACCTCTCAATAGTGCATTGAGAGAGGCCTATGTCCTGCAGTGGAATGAATGGCTGTTAAAAAAAGAAAAAAAAAAAATATATATATATACACACACAAATATATATATATGTATATATATATGTATATATATGTGTGTGTGTATATATATGTATATATACATATAAAAAAAAATATATATATATATATATATATATATATATATATATATATATATATTATATACATGCATACACATTTATATGTAAAGTTATGTGTGCATATATACTTATGTATATATATGTATATGTGTATATATATATACAAACATATATATACATACATATACATACATATATATACACATATGTGTACATATGAATATACATATATATATATATATATATATATATATATATATATATATATATATATATATATATAAGGATGGTCCAACTGCTATCAGTTCATCTTTTGATTTCTCTGAAAGTGTATAAACTCTTCCATGTCTGTATTTTTTTCAGATCGGTAGTGCGAATGGTGTGGCTTAGTATACAGCTCGAAAGGGCTGTATACTAATGCGTCACTAAAAAGTGTCAGTTGGCCGCACTGACACGCTGCCATGCTCCACGCGAGGAAACAGCAGCAGTAATGGCTCAACCAAGCAAGAAGAGTCGCCACAGTTCTCGGAAAACGCTTCCCATGAAACTCTGCGTCCGCCAGCATCCGATGAACATAATACTTTGTGTTCGGAGAGTGAATACAAGGGTGGATCTATTGATATCCTAAAGCAACATGTGCTAATACACAGTGGGAAAAAACTGTTCGAGTGTTCTGAAAGTAGGAAACGATTTGCTGACAGTGGTAAGCTGAAAGAAACCCAAAGAATTCTGTCGGGAGAAAACACGTTTGAGTCTTCCTAGTGTGGGAAAAAGTTTAATCGAAGAGGTCATCTGAAGAGACACCAGAGGATTCACTCAGGAGGAAAAAAAAACAAAAAAACATTTGAGTGTTCCCGGTGTAGGAAAAGGTTTAATCGAAATGATATGAGGACAACCCAGAGGATTCACTCAGGAGAAAAGCCGTTCGAGTGTTCCGAGTGTGGGAAAAGGTTTAATCAAGCAAGTCATCTGAAGAGACACCAGAGGATTCACTCAGGAGAAAAGCCGTTCGAGTGTTCCGAGTGTGGGAAAAGGTTTAATCAAGCAAGTCATCTGAAGAGACACCAGAGGATTCACTCAGGAGAAAAGCCGTTCGAGTGTTCCGAGTGTGGGAAAAGGTTTAATCAAGCAAGTCATCTGAAGAGACACCAGAGGATTCACTCAGGAGAAAAGCCGTTCGAGTGTTCCGAGTGTGGGAAAAGGTTTAATCAAGCAAGTCATCTGAAGAGACACCAGAGGATTCACTCAGGAGAAAAGCCGTTCGAGTGTTCCGAGTGTGGGAAAAGGTTTAATCAAGCAAGTCATCTGAAGAGACACCAGAGGATTCACTCAGGAGAAAAGCCGTTCGAGTGTTCCGAGTGCGAAAACGATTTAATTAAAATGGTTCGCTGAAGAAACCTCAAAATTGCTCTGAATTGTGTCGCACTTGTACACTTTGCTTATGATGTTAGATAAATTTATATAACAGGGGATGGAAATTTTTTGATAATGTCTTTTGAATACCACAAGATGACAAATTCGTCTTATACGTTATATACATCCAATAAAAGCCTCGGCTGATGTGTTTTACTGATTTTACTTCACCCAGAACGACTTCCAGATCATAGTACTTTTACCCTGATTTTTATTCTGATTTTTGATCTCGAGATTTGTTTTGGTTTGACTTAATTTTGTGTCTTATCAGGTAACATCTAGGTGCCTCTTCTGTGGTTGAGTTAATTTTGTGTCCTATTATATGATATCTCGAGACGTATGTAATGCCGTTTTTGGGGTTGTATGTCACTTAATCATGTGTCTTATCATATAACCTCTCGACGGGTATAAAATGCTTTTTTGTGGTTGTTTCACTGAATCTTGTGTTTTATGTAACTTCTCGATGTCTATAGAATATTGTGTATTGTATTTCATTTAAAATAGTGTTCTATATAACATCGGGGCACGCATAGTATGGGGTTGTATTTCACTTAAATATTGTGTCTTGTTATATAACCTCTGCCCCACAACATATGTTCCTTAATGGTAACCAGAGAAGCTGCGTGGTCCTTAACCATGTAATCGGTAGAACAATCTTTAAAAATCGATTCAATTGCTTCTATTAACTCTTGGTTAATTGTAAGCTTCTGATCGTGTCCGTAAGAAAAGAAAAAAGAAACGGATAAGATAAGGAAATGTTACAGAAAGCGAATCGCGATCAAGTAGCTTCAGCAAGACGTGGGAAGTGTAGCTTGAGTCTTTTAAAAGTGTCTTGGTGTCCCCCTTGATATAAATTTATCCCCTAGCGTGTTATGAATTCCGTGTATATGTATATGTATATTTTTGTATTGATATTAGTTTATTATGTGTAAAGTAGAACAAATGTGTATATATAATGTTTTAAACATTGTTTTTATGCGTGAAAGTAAATTAACGTATTACTATAAAGTACATTCTGTCTTCTCGGTTACTTCCATCGGGCTTGGTCTCCATATATACTCGACGAATATTAGATCACGGAAAATATATATCATAGTCAATAATCTCTTCTTCTCCTCTTCCTATTCCCCTTCCCAGACATTGATAATTTATCGTTTTTTCTCCAAACTTTCCTGAAATTCAGTATTACTTATCTTCCCCCTCTTTCTTTCTCTCTCCAAATGACAAAATTGAATGTCTTTCCTGATCTCGCTTCTTGAATTGAGAGAAAATTATTTGACGTAGAATCACTTTATCTTAACAAGGTGGGGTGAACTTTGATGGGAAAGGGAAAACAAAAAACAAAAAACGAGAGAATAAAGAAAAAAGGAAAAAAAAGTTAAAGGTCGAGGGAAATTGAATAAGAATTAAGTAAATCCTATATATGTCACATATACAGTAACGTAACAGAACATATGCAATGGAGTCTATGCTATTCATGTAACATGTACTGTATTTTCTGCCTTCATTTATTATACTATTACTATTTCACCAATCAATCTCTTTATTCCATGTCTATCTATGTCTCTCTCTCTCTCCCTCTCTCTTCTATCCTCTCTCTCTCTCTCTCTCTCTCTCTCTCTCTCTCTCTCTCTCTCTCTCTCTCTCTCTCTCTCTCTCTCTCTCTCTCTCTCTCTCTCTCTCTCTCTCTCTCTCTCTCTCTCTCCCTCTCTCTTCTCTCCTCTCTCTCTCTCTCTCTTTCTCTCTCTTTCTCCCTCTTCTGTGTCTATCTGGCTATCTGTCTGTCTGTCTGTCTGTCTGTCTGTCTGTCTGTCTGTCTGCCTATTTATATATATACATATATATATTTATATATATATACATATATATATATATATATATATATATATATATATATATATATATATATATGTGTGTGTGTGTGTGTGTGTATGTATATATGTATATATATATATATATATATATATATATATATATATATATATATATATATATATATATATATGGACTGCACCCTGTATCCTATCTTACGAAGGATCACTTCAGTAATTCCTTTGCTAATCAAATATATTCACAGCGTCATATACCGTTCTGCATCAAAAATCATAGTATTAAATTACGCATTGATATCAAAACCGTACACCCTCTATTCATAGTCTCATATACACTGGAAAATCACATGGCTATCCTCTGTGTGTCTAATTTGTGTCCAATTAGTAATTATTGATGGGCATCAGTATAAAGCGGGAGATGACAACCCAATTATCTGTATACTCTTGAGATGCTGTTCGAAAAGGCCTGTGTACTGTCACACAAATAAGTGGAAGTATCATGAACACATAAAAATAACTACACACGCATACACATACTTACACGCCCACTCTCAAAGCAATTATATACACATATCCATAACCCACTCACAAATGCAAGTACATACAAACACATACACAGACACACACGCGCGTGCGGGCAACACACAGATGCACCAAAATACACACACACACACATACTTACCGAGTCACAGGTAAAATGAGAGCAACCCCAGTGTGATTATAGCTTTATTTCTATCATTACCTTACATAACTGGGAGAATTTAGGTCGACATCAACTACACACTTTACTGAGTAATATAACGCATCATTGGCAACAAAGATATTTGCATTACATTCGTGTATCTTTTCGGCACAAGAATCATAATAGTTAGGCAATAACAATTAAAACAAGTAAGCAAATAAACTTAATGTATAAGAACATGCAATATGAATCACACATTTTAACAATACATGTCTTTGCCAGTCTATATAACGACGGTCGTGTCACAGTAACACAGAATAATAATAATAATAACAACAACAACAACAATAATAATAATATTAATAATGATAATAATAATGATAATTATAAGCGGTACTGACAACAACAACATCTGAATGAAAACTACATAAATAGCAAAGATTTTATTAATGATAACAATATTGTGATGTTGCTGTTAACAATGATACAAAATATTAATAACATAACGATAATAATAATAATAAAAATAATGATAATAATAATGATAAAAATAATATCAATCATGATGATGATAATAATACTAATGCTCTTAGTAAAAATAATGATAATAACAATGGTAAATAGATAATCATTATACGAGAGATAATAAAAAAGCTTGAATCACGTTAATCCATATGAATACATAAACTTGAAGAATAAATACTTGTCTTTAAAAAGCTAAAAGTTAAACATGAAAATAACAGTAAAGACACAATATTTCACTCAGTATTAGGTATCTAAAAACGCCCTTAGGAAAGAGTACTTAAGATTCTACTCTTTAAGAAGTGAAAATGTTGAAGGCATAGTCTGGTAGCATGAAAAAGCAAATATATTTTTTATTTTATTTTGTCATTTTGTAAACTAGGAGGAAGAGAGGCTGCCTGTAGACTACTTGGGTTTGCACTTAATGATCTTATGCTAGAAACTTCTATATATAAACTACAACCATCATCGTTTCAAATCCATTTTTAGCTATACTTAAATTCTGTATTCTGTAAATTATGTATTTGCTTATCCATTAATGTATTTCACTCGTGTTTGGCTTTCATAAAATGTGACAAGTTCCCATCTTCTTTAATAGTATGATAGATATTTCAGGAGTAACTAATCTAGTTGGCTTTAATGAAATCAGTATTTCATATCATATCACTTATGTAATAATGATTGATAAAAATATGTCAAAACCCCCGAGGTTTTTAACTTTGCTTCACACTTAAGAGTTTCATATCTAATCTTGCTTATATTCAATAATGCAGGGAAAAAAAATGTATTTATAAATTCAGTAAAACATTGAATTCCCAAAATAAAAAAGAATGAAATCGATATATTTCATTAACTAACAGTGACATAATTCATGCAAATTTCATAATAAAAGAAGAAATCTATGTTTCCACTTACACAGATTTGACCATTATAATCAATTATCTCAAAGAAAAGTATGATAATAATAATGAGAATGGTAATCACAGTAGTAATAATAACAATAGTAATGATAATGATAATGATGATGATAATAATAAAAATTATAACAATAATAATGATAATTAACAAAAATGGTAATAATCCTCATTACAGAAAAATAGTGAAAATTACAATATCATAAATAATGATGATAATGATGTTAATGATAATAATAACAACAACAACAATAATAATAATAATAATAATAATAATAATGATAATAACAACAACAATAATGTTAATAACAAAATCAATCTCCGCCTTCAGGTCATCATCACCTGCAGTGCCACTTGCCACAGTGCCACTGAACCCACGCTTCACCGCCACGCATCGCAGTGCCACCCTCCTTATAGCATGGCTTCCTCCGTTTCCTCAACGAAAGTTGGCGACATACTGGTCCGGCCGCCGTTAGGTTGGAAGGACGCCCCGCCACTGCTGCCTTCGTCCCTCTTCAGGCTCTCCCGCTTGTTGCCCGTCTTCCGCAGCATGCCCTGCGCGTCGGTGAGGGGGAAAGAGAGAGAGAGAGAGGGGGGGGGGGGGGGAGAAAAGAATAAAAAAGGGAGTTAGATATGGAAGCGGTTGATGGTGAGTTTTGATTTTTTTTTTTTTTTTTTTTTTTTTAGTGGGGGGTTGGGGTATGGTTATTGTTTGAAATTAACCTTTGTAAGTTTGATAAAAAAAAAAAAAAAAAAAAAGGCTATTGATCACAAGATCTTTTCTTGTCATTATAAAGTTGATATATTAGGTTGATTTCATGCATTCGTTTGAGATCATTAAGCGTGTTTCTGATAAACGGGTCAAGTAACTGTTTAAAAATAACTGCTTGTTACTATACACACTACATTCCATTATAATAAGAGTTAAGCTATCCTCTGTAGATGGCAAATAAGAAAAAATAAACTAAATGTAAATTCCGTAAGGTTTTATAATAACGTCCTTGTCTAAAAAATAAAAATGTTGAAGACCGAAGGACGGCGGCACACAAAAAATGAAAAAAAAAACTTTTGTATCTTAGAGAAAAAATCAGTTTCTTTGGGTTATATAAATTTGTTAAGCAAACACTCCCGGTGCCGAATGCAGGGTTCCCATGTTTTCTATTTTAATGTTGTGGTTGTTAGGGATTAATATCATCAGTATCATTATTGTCATTAATTTATCAACAAACTGTTATTGTCCCTGCTAATACTTTTCGTGTTATTATCATTACTATTACTACTGGTGTGATTATTATTATTATAATTATTAATAAAATTATCGTAGTCTTTATCATCATCATTATCACAATGACTAGGCTTTGTTCTTAAAAATTATGCTGAGAAATTATTTATTGCCTTTAAAGTAACTGAAACAAGGCGTACGTTGGCCGTAGATTTTATCACGGTGGTATTTTAAAAGAAAGGAGAACCGCATTGTTATATATTAAATGGAAGTATTCCATATGAAAATAGTATTTTTATTTTAATATCAGTATTATTCTTGTCAATTTATAAGTACTTTACATATATTGCACGACGTTATATATTTTTTTGAAAATTGGACCGAGGAAAATGTAGGCTAATTATATATTGCACTTAATGTACAACAATAAGAAGCTAGTCACTGCAGACCAGTAGCATGTCAGTACAACCACATACACAGGACCACATACGAATGCATGATCTCAACTGAAAAGTATGATGAAATTATAGACATGGAGTCTTTCACAGAAGATATACACACTAATGTGTTTATGAGCAGCAAGAAGAAAAATAAAGGGGAAAATGGTTTAGAGGTAGAGATAAAAAAGTTTGGTGAAAGAATGAGAGAGAGAGAGAGAGAGAGAGAGAGAGAGAGAGAGAGAGAGAGAGAGAGAGAGAGAGAGAGAGAGAGAGAGAGAGAGAGAGAGAGAGAGAGAGAGAGAGAGAGAGAGAGAGAGAGAGAGAGAGAGAGAGAGAGAGAGAGAGAGAGAGAGAGAGAGAGAGAGAGAGAGAGAGAGAGAGAGAGAGGAAGATATCAGCATACGCCTGCATGTTTATTCTTTTATTGTGATAGCATCAAATCCTTATCATTATCATTTGTAGCAAAAAGCATTGTCCAAAAGCGTCTATGACGTCAAGAATACGATACGAAAATATCCTTGACCTTTGAAAAAAAAATTGTATGCATTATTGGTGTCGTATAACCACTTTAATGCCTTATAATAAAATAAAAAAGTAAAAAAATGCAGATCTTCGATATCATAAAAAGAAATCGGTTTCAGATATCGTAAAAAAATCGATAGAAACGGAAACAGGAGCATAAGCAGCTAAACTCTAGGGTTTTGCCTTGTCCGAGTTGGCTCAAACCTGTAATTCTTGGGAATCTATCCCTGATGCCTCGCCAGCAGTGTCTTTTACTTGGTCCTCCTGCTTCTTCACTGGTGGCACCTATAAGCAGTTCTCATGAAATACAAATCTTTGCTCTACAGGCGTACGTGTTTTATTATTGTGGTGTAACTTTATATGTATGAATGCATGAGTATAAGATATATATATTTATATATTTTACTCAATATATATAATATATATATGCAGTATTACCCAATATATATATATATATATATATATATATATATATATATATATACATACACACACATACATATATGTATACACGGACGCACGCACACACACACACACACGCACATACACATGCACACACACACACACACACACACACACACACACACACACACACACACACACACTCACACACACACACACACACACACACACACACACACACACACACACGCACACATACAAGCACATACGCACACACACACACACACACACACACACACACACACACATATATATATACATATACATATGTGAACATATACATGTATATGCACACACACATTTATACATACATATACATATACTCACACGCAGCCACACACGCAATATATATATATATATATATATATATATATATATATATATAATATATATATATGCATATATATGTATATATATATATATATATATATATATATATATTATGCAAGAAATATATAAACACACAACTACACACACACACACACACACACACACACACACACACACACACACACACACACACACACACACACACACGCACGCACACACACACACATATAGCTTTCTTACAAGCATAACATGTCATGCATGTTAGTGGCTGGACATGCTATGTATATATAAACCACATGAAAGCAGACGTTATTTCACAAAATCTCTTTACTTCACTTACTGCACACAAAACACATCTGAGCGACTGCTGTACCGACCTTTAGGAGGTTAGGACTCAAGTGTATTAACTTAGGTCTACATCCTGTATTCGGGGCAAGAGACTCGGCTGTCTGGGGATTTGGTGCCTATAAAATGTACGACCGAGAAGTGTCAGCGTCTTCGCTTCTGACGGGGGCTACGCATGTACCGGCAGAAAAATAATATCGTTACCCTTTGCACAAACTAAAGTGAAAAATCGACGAAGTGGTGTGGAATAGCGAGGCGAGGTAGTATCGCTATCAGGTGTTAACAGTGAGAAGTGTTCAGCTCCTCATTGACCACAAGTAAAGGTAACGATAGGAGTTTTTTCTGACTGTACATAGAGATAATGTCTATTATAAAATGCCCAGTATGAATTTAATTTGTTTATTTATTTAATTTTTTGCACATAGATGGCTCCACAAGTACTAAGTCACCAATCAGCCAATTAAGAGTATTACTTGTCTCACCTGTTTACCCTTATCAATATATGTATGTACACATAAGGCATAGAAATATCTGCAGAGTCACGGACTGAGTAATCAAAAGTTTAGTTACTGTGATCCAACTTTGTTAATGGCGACCTTTTATATGAAAATTGCGTGAAAAAATATTTTTAGATTCTATAAGTCTTGGAAAGGTATGTAACCTTAGAGGGACCGATTGTGTTGCAGCATATATATATATATATATATATATATATATATATATATATATATATACATATATATATATATATATATATATATATATGTATATATGTACATGTATATGTATATATATGTATATACATGTATATATATGTATATATATGTATATATATGTATATATGTATATATATGTATATATATGTATATATATGTATATATATGTATACATATGTATATATGTATATATATATATGTATGTATGCGTGTATGTGTGTGTGTGTGTGTGTGTGT
>NC_061830.1:41669601-41672101 GCF_019202785.1 Penaeus chinensis
TTAAACAAAATTGGTTTCAGTCACACTTTAAAGTTTGTTCATGCAGATAGAACAGCCTCTGTATTTCAAATGCAAAGAGGTGAATTATAGTAAAATGTTTTTTTAGTCGTAACTTATCCTTTTCTTCACCCCGACCAATATTGGTGGATGCGCCTCTGGTCAAGGCAGCCAAGTAAATTTATAATAGGGTATATTATTATCATTATCCCCACCATCATAATTAGTGCAATATCGCTAAAATGATTAAGAGACGCATAATTATTTTAATGAGTAATGGGGTACAACCATTCTCACATCCTCCGTGGAATTCGCAATATTCCAGATGAACTATACCTGTCGAAGAAAATTGCAGTTTTTCTCATTCTTGCTAGCAAATAAGCTTTGTATCATGTGCGATTTTGGTTATCCCACTAGCATCAATCTACTTCATTCTGTTTAATTAGAAAACAACGTAACTACCACAGCAACGAGCGACTTGGTCCGATACCTAGTTCACGATCCCTTCTACCCTTGTTATATTTGCAACGACCTGTCGGATAACTCAAAAGAAGCTAATTTGACTGAAAAATAAAATAGTATTGAGATAAATTAAGTCATTCCAAGTTCTTCTTGTCTCTATTAATGACTGTTTCTACAACTACCAGAAAAGATCCCTTACGCATATTTATGTTATTTTTTGGTCCACCTGACTTCCATTACTTTGCAGGTGCAAAGTAATGGAAGTCTTGCTATAATTATAATTATGCTGCAATGGGGAAATGATCCTTGGTATAATGGTGTCATGTTATCACTTTAGCCTTACCCATCAATCATACAATCTAAAGTCAGGGTAATGTGGTGGCACATTCATACGATATGATGCGCCGTGATGACATTTTGTGAACAAATTGGCCAGCTCTCCTACCCTACCCTCGTGCGAGGGTTGGATCGTGACAGTACACACACACACACGCATATATATACGTATATACACACACACATAAAGAGAGAGAGAGAGAGAGAGAGAGAGAGAGAGAGAGAGAGAGAGAGAGAGAGAGAGAGAGAGAGAGAGAGAGAGAGAGAGAGAGAGAGAGAGAGAGAGAGAGAGAGAGAGAGAGAGAGAGAGAGAGAGAGAGAGAGAGAGAGGGAGATTTATACATCTACACACACATGCATGCGCGTACATGTTCACATATAATTATGGTTGCTGCATCAAAAGTTCCCTCTTTAATTGATTAATATAATGGCCCTCTTTAAGCGCAGGCCCTCGATTTCCGCTGTAATGTGTAATATTTATTCTGCCTGAAAATCAGTTAACTAAAAGGGTTAAAAAAAAATCGTACGTCATTATGATATCGTCACCTTTATCTACAAACTATACTAAAACACACTCACCAGCAGAAATGTGGTCCTGGTTCTTGTAGACGAAGCTGTGGACATCATACTTGACTCGACCGACGTAGTGGGAGATGGCGAACGTGTATTCCGACACCTGCTGCATCTGCTTCTGGCTGACGCGCTGCTTGAGCCTGCCTGTTGGCAGGAGGATGGGCGTAGGTGAGAGAGGCTCAGGATGGGAGGGGGTTGCTGAGGGTGTTAACGTATACACATGCAAGCAAGAGAGATATACATACGTATATGCACACGCATACGCACACATAATATATATGTGTGATTCATGTTGAACGACCTTCCAGCAAATGCGTAACTGTTATGTTTTTCCCTTCAGTGGTCCCCCATACACACTACTACTCCCCCTACATCTACCAACCCCCTCCTTCCCCCACACCCCCTCTACCCCCCACGAAAGCCTTCCTCCGAACTCACTAGCGAAAGACATGTCATTCCCGTTGGATTCTCGACTCTCGTCCTCCAGAATGGCAAAGATACCCGTGCTCTTGCCCAGGAACAGCTCCAGAATGTGTCGGTTGTCGGGGAAACTGAAGTTCTTGGTGGGGATTCCTTCCTCGGCGTAATCTTGCTGTCGGGGGGGAGGGGGAGGGAAAAGGGAAAAGGGGGGAGAGGAGATGGTAAGGGAGGAAGGGGAGGGAGAGTAAGATTACGTTTATAATGATAAGTATGATAATGATGTTTTCACGTATGTATAGTCATCTCTGTTTATCCATTTATCCATATATCCATATCTATCTACTTAGCTGTCAATCAATCAACCAAACAATCAATCAGTCAGTCTATAATCAACCAATCAACCCTTCTATCTACACACGAATCCAGACCCCCCAAAAAATAATTTCCAACTGACAAACCCCTTTCAAAAGAAATAAAAAAAAAAAAAGAAATCACAAAATGAATCACAAAATATCTCCTCCATCCTACCATCTCCCAGTTGAAGATGTACTGGTTGTAGTAGTACTGTACTTGCTCGTTGGCCACGTTAACAAGCAGGTTCTCTAGCGTGTTGTGGTCATTAGCTTCGAAGCCAAACATGTCGAGAACTCCCACCGCGTAAGGGTCGCCGCTGAGAGAGGGAAGGCGGATCTGTGTTAGGGGAATGCGCGTG
>NC_061830.1:41674601-41677101 GCF_019202785.1 Penaeus chinensis
AGAGATGGTAAAAGAATAAGAAGAGGAAGGGGAAAGATAAAAAAAAAAAAAAAAAAAAAAAAAAAAGCAGGGTCAGGGAAGAAATTATTAAAATAAAATAAAAGGATTGTTGAGAAGATACCAAATGGTATATAAAAAAAAAGTGAAGAAAGGGTTAGAATAAAAATAAGAAAAAGGAGGATAATAAGGGATACCAGTGATGATATGAAGAAGGGAAATTAGATTAAAAGTGTAATTAGAATACTGAGTGGGTGGGAGCTTAGAAATCAGCTTAGCCACTGAGGGGGAAGACAGAAGAGTTTATCGAAGAAAAAAGGATGGAATGATGGAGAAATGGAGAAAGGGAGAGAGAGAGGCTTTTGAAAATTGGTTTTAAAAAGATAAAGAAAAAGAGGGAGAATTGCGTAGAATTTTTTTTTAATTTACTTGAGCTTCTGGTCGCCAATGATAACAATGATAATAATGACAATGATGCTAACAACAGCAACTACAGGAACAATAATGACACTAACATCGATGATAATAACATGAGAATCATAATAATAGTAATAAAAACACTGATAGTAACAACGCTTTGAATAATCTTAGTGATAAAAACACAAATACAAATAATTATATACATACAGTATAAATCGAATGAGGATGAAAATAACAATAACAATTAGCATTACGGTCAAAATAATAACAATCTTAACTGGCAGTATTGTTATTATCATCCTCATCACAACGTCATTGTCATATTTTTTATCTTCAACGCCACGCCTACTGCCTATAAGCCACGCCCATCGCCCAACAAACTACGCCCACATCAAACAAGGCACGCCCACCACCTACAAACCATGGCTACAGCCAACAAGCTACGCCTACAAGCCACGCCCACCGTCGAATAAACCACGTCTACGCCCAACAAGCCACGCCCACTGCTCAACAAGACAGGTCACCCTCCCAGCAAACCACACCACACAACCAACCAGAAAGCCACGCCTACACGCCCAACAAGCCACGCCCACTCGCCCAACAAGCCACGCCCACCTCACACAACCTCCCCCTTCCCCCCACGTACCTCACGCGATGGGTGACACGGAACTTGTCGAGCATCAGGAGCCAGACGATGACGCCCGACACCTTCCCCGTCTTGGAGAAGGTGACGTCGAAGTAGCGGGTGTGGCGAGTGGCGTCCGGGTTGAGCTGCGTCACGGCGTTCCCGAAGGCGTCGAGGACCACCAGGGTCTTCTTCACTTTGTCGATGAGGCCGGGGTTGCTCTGTCGGAGGGGAAGAAGGAGGAAGGAGGGGGAGGGGGGAGGAAGGAGGGGGAAGGGGGAGGAAGGAGGAAGGAGGGGGAAGGGGGAGGAAGGAGGAAGGAGGGGGAAGGGGGAGGAAGGAGGAGGAGGAGGAAGGAAGAGGAGGAGGAGGATGATGGAGGAGTAAGGAGGAAGGAAGAAGAAGAAGAGGAGGAGTAGGAAGGAGGAGGAGGAAGGAGGAGGTGGCCCAGGAGTTGAGGGGGGGGGGGGGCGAGGTGGGGAGAGGTTGATTGAGTTATTATTGATTTACTCATGGATTTAATTGTTTATATATATGTATGTATGTTTTTTTTTCAAGAGAGAGAGAGAGAGAGAGAGAGAGAGAGAGAGAGATAGAGAGAGAGATACAAAGAATAAGTAGAAAGAAAAAGAGAAAGAGGCACAAAGAGAAATAGAAAGAAAAAAAGAGAAAACGACAGAAAGAGAAAAATACAAAGATACCCAATACTCTCAAAACAAACAAGAAAGCAAGCAAACAAAATTAAATAAAGAGAGAAAAGGGAAAACCAAGAGCCCTGACACTCACACTCCCAATGTGACAGAGCTGGTAGACGACCTGCGTGAAGTTGAACGTCTTGCCACTCCCCGATTCGCCGGAGAAGATGATGGTCTGGTGCTCCTTGTTATGCATCATGTCCTGGTGGGCTCTGTCGGCCACGGCGAAGACGTGCGGGTCGTTGTCGCTTCTGGTCTTGGACTTGTACTTGACTTTGGTCTGTGGGAAGGGAAGGCGGGAGGGAGGGGGGGGAGGGAGGGAGGGAGGAAGGGTTAAAATTTCTGCATTGACCAAATGTATCACTTCAACAACATATACATACCACACAAACATCTATTTCTTCGATATTCATGTACTGAAGGACTACATATGCTATGCTGACCACATATACCATCCCAGCAACATAAACATTGCACACCAAACAACACTTACGTCTTCATCATACTTGCACTTCTCACTGAAGGGATTCACAGCCAGCAGTACATCAGCGAGCCACGTGTAGATATATCCTTCTTCCCAGCGAGCGTAAAGAGTCTCCACCACAACCTGGGAATTTTGGTAATGCTCTTATCATTCTTATCAGGCTGGAGAATTGTTCTTGGCATGAAGGAATGGCGTTTATGGATTATGGAGTCAATGTCTGTTCTGTTTTTATTATTATGAGGATATAGAGGTTGGAGAATTACTCTTGATTTGCAGTAA
>NC_061830.1:41682101-41684601 GCF_019202785.1 Penaeus chinensis
GAGAGATAGGTCGATAGATAGATAGATAGATAGATAGATAGATAGATAGAGAGAGAGAGAGAGAGAGAGAGAGAGAGAGAGAGAGAGAGAGAGATTCAGAGATAGATATAGATAGATAGAGAGAAACAGCTGACGAGAAGATGAAGCATTAGACGTATTCACAGAGAATCCAAAATGATAATTGGTTTTACAAATTCAATAAGATAGAAGCTATCAATCAAAATAGAGAAAAAGCAACCAATAAAAAAAATCAATAAAAAAGCAATCTATAAGAAAGGAAAGGAAAAATAAAATAAAAACAGAAACGTAAAAAACAACCAACAGAAAAAATAGAAAATCAACAAAAAAAGAGAAAACAAAAACAAGCAATGAAAGAAAGACAAACAATCAACAAGCAATAAGAGAGAGTCAAACAATCAACCAAACAATAAACAAAAAACCTAAACAACAAACAATCAACAATGAAAAAACACCGAACAACAAACAACAACAAAAACAAACAAGGAAAGGCAAAAGGCAATAATACCAGCGAGGAAAACCAATCAACCATTAGACGTCGCGCCCCATTACGGCTTCCTCTGCGATCCGCCGCATTACGCTTGGGAGGCGGTGACGTGTGGCTGCGTCTATGCTAATGGGATGCGAGGCGGCGGGAGACGTAAATGCACGTGTATACGCACAAAGAGTGAGAGAGAGGGAGAGAGAGGGAGAGAGAATGAGAGAGAGAGAGAGAGAGAGAGGCAGAGGGGGGGGGGGAAGGGAGGGAGGGAGAATGGGAGGGAGCGAGAGAGAGAGAGAGAGATAGAAGAAGGGAAGAGAGAGGCAGAGGGGGGGGGGGGGGGGGGGGGGGGGGAGGGAGGAAGGGAGAGACGGAAGGAGCGAGAGAGAGAGCTAGTAGTTCATCTGTGATAATACCATAATGTGCTCCGCGATACCCGAGCTGACCGGCCAGCGTCTCTAATCTCAAGAAAATATTATATACTTATTATTGTTATTACTATTATTATTATTATTATTATTATTATTATTATTATTATTATTATTATTATTACTATTATTATTATTATTATTATTATCATTATCATTATTATTATCCTTATCATTAATCAAATAACAAAATCTGTTATCATCATTATCATTATTATTATTCAATTCCATGTGACTAATTCTTTTTTCTGAAATTTGCCATCGGAATAGGAGTGAACTGCCAAGTTCCTTTCCTGAGACTGGGGCGGACGGGATCTATCTATCTATCTATCTATCGCCCGTTATATATTTCCAGGAGACATACTCCACGGTATAGGACACATGACAGCAGCTGCTTTCAGAATTCATTCCTCTGTTGCCTCAAACGTCACTACTTACAAGATATTGAAGGGTCTCCCTTGCCTCACTCTAGGTGTGGTCTTCAGTTTTTCAGGTGAGAGTTTATACTTTGGATAATGATACTGAGTTAACTCTATATGTAAAAATGAATGTGCACATTTGTATACGTGGGTATGCGTTTGCAAGTGCATTTGAGAGCGTATGTAAAACATGCAGATACAAACAGGAACACACACAAATACACATGTACATACACATACACACACACACATCAGAACAGACATACTCACACCAGAGCACACACACACACACACACACACACACACACACACACACACACACACACACACACACACACACACACACACACACACACACACACACCTACAATAACGATCTCTCTGTTTCAGGAGTACACACTCACTTGTGTATGCTCGGGGTGGCCTTGGAACGATACCTGACCATAGTTTTGCCGCTCAGTTACTATTACTACATCACCGACAGCACCTGCACGAGCGCTATCGTAGTGATAACGATAGCTAGTCTAGTGTTCCCTGCGTCTATTTTAATCCCCGGATTAAGCAAATTAGTTCGAACGCAGGAAGAAGCGAGAGGGAATTTCTCCGAGGTTTTGGACGAATTGGTGCTGGTCAGCGGGACGGATGTGGGGTCGTTTCCCAGTGATGCGGGGGTCGTGGTGAGCGCAGGGGGGGCGAACGACACGCGCATAGACGAGTGTACGACCACCACCATCGTGAGGAAAGGCTTCTCCATCGCCTTCGAGAGTACCCTTCTCCTCATATCCATCATCACCATCATGCTTTACCTCCACCTCAGCATCATTGCCAAGTCGCATCTGAAGCGCTTGCGAGAACAGCACGGCCATATCCAGCTCATGTTCCTGGAGAAGAACACGAAGGCGTCGATGGTGACCATCAAGATCTTCCTGATCTTCGCCTGCTTCCAGTGGCCATCGAGGATTATCAACATGCTCGTCGCTATCGGCTTTGGCGTCCTGGGGGGCAGCATACCCCAGTACTTTTTTCACGGCTGCACCATACTCGTCTCGATCTGCAACCCGTTTATATACTCCTACTTCAACAAAGACTTCAATGCAGCCTTCAGAAAGCTGGTGCTGCGGAGGCGGGCGGTCGAAATAGACGTTCTGGAGGAA
>NC_061830.1:41704601-41707101 GCF_019202785.1 Penaeus chinensis
GGCAATGTCAGATTCTTAATAACTGGTGTCAGGCATCACTTCCGATGATAAAATGTTTACTAGCCTAATACGGCTCAACTTCTTGTTATATGCCATGCACACATAATCAGATTAAATAAATAAAAAAAACATAATTTCCCTCCACCGGCTGCCTAATTTGTTTTTACACACACACACACACACACACACACACACACACACACACACACACACACACACACACACACACATATGTATATCAGATTATATCCCCCAGTCTGGGAATTACTGCTTTCGAGGGACGCGGCAAAGATGCCCTTCCTAACCACGAGCCATGGGGTAGGAATCACCCACTCACTTGGATAATTATAGTAATGATGATGATAATGACAGCAATAACAATGCTGATAATAGTGATGATAATGATGAAGATAATGCTAATAATGATAATATTCACGTTAACTATTTTTATATATATAATTTTTTTTTACACAAGATGATACAAAGGAATCATAAAGAAAATAAGATAGGCCTACTAAATATTATAGTAAGCAATGCTGTTATGGAAGACTTTCATACCTTAACCTTAATGTAAATACTTTTCAATGCTAATGTTAAAACGATTCGCAGCCTTATCAGATAAAAACCTCTCGTAAAACTGGAACTAAATCATATGTTCAATGATTATCGACAAGTCACTATCTGGGAACGAAAGCTTTGATCAGCAGCTCTGAATTTCACACCAAAATAGAGAAAAGAGAGCATAACATGGCTATCTGTAGTTCCTAATAGACTCCATTAGATACCTTATTTAGAGACAACCTCAAGGACAACGCGAAAATGAAACCTTTGATAAGTTAGAACACTCGCCAGGCATCAATTTACTTGTAATGCTGAACTAGCAAGCATATCTAAGTCTTCTACAGCAGGGTTTCCGTTGACAGGGTAACTGAGCAGTGAAAACAGTTCCGAGAATTATAATGTTGATTATTAGTATGATTATTTTATGATAATTTCCCGTAATAGTTGAGTTTCTCGGTCGTTTGGATACGGGTTACATTTATCATGTAGGTAAGAATAATATGTAATTAAGATTACCTGTTTAGTATACTGTTACTTACCCTTCCTTATACAACACACTCTGCCTTTGAAAAAAAAAAAAAAAAAAAAAAAAAAAAAGGCCCATGCATTTATACACTTGGACGAGCCGAATAGTGCACAATTTAGTTATTTGGTCGATATCATTATTCTTGATTGAACCAACGGGGACCTTTAAGGGAGTGTATTTTCAAAATCAACACATTTCCTCACAAATAATGGTAAAAGCAATATTACTATCATATTTAAGTGTTACCACGAAAAAGAGGAAAAGAAATGATGCACATCAAATCTAACATAAAAAGCATGATATTTTTTCCAAGTCGCTAGTAATTCCGCAAAGGAAATTTAACATATACTATTTTAAAAAGAAAAACAATTAATAGGTATATTAAAGTACAATATACATGCGTAAAGCATTCCACTAGTTAGATTCTCGACCAATGGTTTTCTATCCATCTATTTTTCTTTCTGTCTACCTTACTATTTATCTGTTTGAAACGGTTTACATTGCACTTCTTCTAAACATAAATTCGAATTTACAGATAATGTGTGCTGATATTTAATATATTACTGACTGTGAGATTTATTTTTATCAATAGTATACAACAAACGAATCTTTGAAAATTTATTCCGTTAATTTTCCACACTGCGGAAAATATTTGCACTGATTTCCAATTTATTTATTTAATAAGTCCGTCTGTCACTCTCTATAGGAATTCAGCTACAGATCTCTCAGATGGTCTATTAGATTTAAGCTAGGTTAGGTAAGATTAAGTTAGGCTAGGTTATACTGATTTCGTTAAGTTGGATTTGTTAAGATAGGTTAGGTTAGGTTTAGTTAAGATTAAGTCAAATTAAATTAGTTTAGATCAGGTTAGGTGAGGTAGGGTTAGGTTAGGTTAGAAAAGGTTGGGTCAAGTTAAGTGAGGTAGGGTTAGGTCAGGTTAGGAAAGGTAAGGTTAGGTTAGGTTAGGAAAGGTAGGGTCAAGTTAAGTGAGGTAGGGTTAGGAAAGGTAGGGTTAGGTTAGGTTAGGTTAGGAAAGGTAGGGTCAAGGTAAGTGAGGTAGGGTTAGGTTAGGTTAGGAAATGTAGGGTTAGGTTAGGTTAGGAAAGGTAGGGTTAGGTTAAGTTAGAAAAGGTAGGGTCAAGGTATGTGAGGTAGGGTTAGGTTAGGTTAGGAAAGGTAGGGTTAGGTTAGGAAAGGTAGGGTCAAGGTATGTGAGGTAGGGTTAGGTTAGGTTAGGAAAGGTAGGGTCAAGGTATGTGAGGTAGGGTTAGGTTAGGTTAGGAAAGGTAGGGTTAGGTTAGGTTAGGAAATGTAGGGTTAGGTTAGGAAAGGTAGGGTTAGGTTAGGTTAGGAAAGGTAAGGTCAAGGTAAGTGAGGTAGGGTTAGGTTAGGAAAGGTAGGGTTAGGTTAGGT
>NC_061830.1:41709601-41712101 GCF_019202785.1 Penaeus chinensis
AGTGTTTTCACCTTTCATGAGTATATATGTATATATATATGTATATACATATATATATATGTGTGTGTGTGTGTGTGTGTGTGTGTGTGTGTGTGTAATTGTTTGTGTCTGCTTGAAGAACCCTCATTCGTACACACATAGGCCTATATTTGTCTATGTATGTGCAATGCACATACATAGACAAATATAGCATGCACATTGTGCATGCTTGTGTACCTATAATCGTAATTAGAAAAAATATTGTTCACCGTTATGAAATTTATAAATACTTTTTAGCTCTTTACTGAAATAATTTATCCTAATTACCATATTCCTCTCAACTAAAATCTTAATATCCCTAAACATGTCAGAATTTACCGTTAACTATCCCTTCGAAAGTTGCTGACATACCCATAACTATAAATTATAATGAAATATAAGGATTGCAAACACCACGCAGAAAATTAGGGAATTGGAAATATCCCCTAAAACAGCTTGTTATTCCCTCAAAACGTCACGATTCCCCCTCAAAGCTGATATTTCTCACACGCGTAAAGACATGGCCGGATTAGGGCATGGTAGAGGCCTATGCAAGAAGCTGCAGACGCCTTATTTGGTTAAGAGCTCGATGAGAAATGGGCTGCTTTTTATAGCTGTTAAAATTTGGAGTTGTTTATCAGCAGCAACATACATAAAAGGCTGTTCCTTATGAATAATACATATAAAGTTATTTATCATAGGTGATATAAGTGAGGCTGTTTATCGTATTCAACATATAAGGTTGTTTATCATAAATACCCTAAATAGCGATGTTTGTTATAAATAACCTAAATAAGGTTGTTTATATTAAAATACATGAACAAGGTTGTTTATCATATATGATAAAAATAGGGCTGTTTATAAAAAAACGGATTTTGGTTAATCAAAAATATGATAAAAGATGTTATAGTAAACAATACAAATATGATGGTTTATCATGATTAATATATATATATATATATAAAGTTAATACAAAGCAAGTATCTTTCCAAGCATTTTTAATGTCGATAACCCACCCTGCAAAGTGTCACTTCCTGAAAGTCAGCATACACGTAAACCATTCAAATCGCAGGGCCCACCGAGGGGCAAACTAGGAGGGTAAACCAGGCAGTCTTACCTTAGGGCTACTTCGGCAGTAGGATGTCACGGCTTGAGGCTGTAGAGAGGTTCCTAAAGTCTAACCCATGTGACTTCCTTCCTCTTCGTCACCGCCTGCACTCTTGCACACACCACTACACAGTATATCCCAAGAGATCGTTTCACTCCTGCTGATCTTCAACTCTATAGCACTATTGGAAAGAAATTGAAAGACATGTTTTCAGGATATTTCTTGATTCCTTCTTAAGGTAGGCTTTCTGAAGACCTCAAACTGGCTTCAGAAGAATTCAGAGAAGTTCAGCGCATCAAATTACGATTAAATATTCCCCACAAATTATCTCCTCGATTGAAAGAGTCGCAAGAATATCATTTCCGTAGCAAGAGATTGATAAAATCCTTAAGAAAGCACCAAGAAATATCACCGTGAGTACCTGCCGGTGTTACCTGACGGAGGTGTCACGGTAAACTGTGACTGAGGGGGGAGCAGAGGGTCATGCCAGGGGTAGGGGTGGCGTCGAAGGTAACCGAAGGGGTGGAGAGGGTGGTGGGAGTAAAGGAGGAGAGGGGTAAGTGGGTAGGCGGGGGGAGGGGGAGGGTAAGGTTGGTGAGAGAAGGATGGAGGGAGTATGAGGGGAGGGGGGCTAAGTGAAGGGGAGGGAGGCTTAGGGAAGGGGAGGGAGATCGAGGGATGGGTAGGGAGGCTAAGGGAAGGGGAGGGAGAGCAAGGGAAGGAGGGGGGAGGGTGATAGGAGGGAGGAAGGGGGAGGGAAGGGGAGGGATTAGGAGGGAGGCCGAGGAGGGGGGTGGAGTGCTTACCACTCCGGCTTCCGTGTCCAAAGCATGAGCGGAGGACCAGATAGCGGAAAACGTATACTTTTAAGGTTTCCAACAACTAAATGTTCCTCCTGGAGCATAATCAAATAATGTGCCAAGCTTTTTTACCTCTTCAAAAAATCATTTCGAACTATTGATTCCTCAACGGCTTGTGCCAAAGAAAATATGTTCCATCAAATTTGAGGTTGGAAGGAAGCCAGACATTGAAGCTAGTGGTGGGACTACTATGGGCAATCCTGTTAACCGCCACAAGGCTGCTGCGGCATCACCAGCCGCCCCGCCAGACTTCTCTGCCTCCTCTCAAGACTGGCTCCCTCATTCCAGCCGCTGCAATCTTATCTCTGCATTGTCCCCGTTATCTACATCATTTCATTCAAAATCCTAAATGTCAACTCTCACTGCAGCGATTTCCAGTATCACTAAATAGATTATAATGAACACCGCAACGTTGAACACCTTACCTATACATTTTAAGCTTATTACATCTCGAGGTCTTGCGCCCTGCTCATTTAAGGGGGATTTTCTCTCCAGCCACAAATAGCATTTTTCT
>NC_061830.1:41727101-41728611 GCF_019202785.1 Penaeus chinensis
TCATACGAAATAGAGAGAGAGAGAGAGAGAGAGAGAGAGAGAGAGAGAGAGAGAGAGACTTCATACGAAATAGAGAGAGAGAGAGAGAGAGAGAGAGAGAGAGAGAGAGAGAGAGAGAGAGAGAGAGAGAGAGAGAGAGAGAGACTTCATACGAAATAGAGAGAGAGAGAGAGAGAGAGAGAGAGAGAGAGAGAGAGAGAGAGAGAGAGAGAGACTTCATACGAAATATATATATATATATATATATATATATATATATATATATATATAGAGAGAGAGAGAGAGAGAGAGAGAGAGAGAGAGAGACTTCAAACGAAATAGAGAGAGAGAGAGAGAGAGAGAGAGAGAGAGAGAGAGAGAGAGAGAGAGAGAGAGAGAGAGAGAGAGAGAGAGAGAGAGAGAGAGAGAGAGACTTCATACGAAATAGAGAGAGAGAGAGAGAGAGAGAGAGAGAGAGAGAGAGAGAGAGAGAGAGAGACAGAGAGAGAGAGAGAGAGAGAGACTTCATACGAAATAGCTACGATAACATAAATTCCATTTGAAAAAACAAAACAAAACAAAAAAACAGAACACACACAACGACCTCTACATAATGCCATTTAATCAACACCACCAGCTATTCCTAATAGAGTTCTTAAGAATAATGAATCATTTTTTTCGTTCGTTAAAAAACACAAATGATCTATTCTAAGCGGATGCCAGATGACTCGGCAAGCCAGATTATGATCTTCGTGATGATGTCTCACCATGCCGCAGGAGCAGTTATGGAGGCGCCCAGCTGCGCATGCGCGGGCGACGCTGTGGGTGACTCCAGCTGCCGTGATGGCGTGGCCGAAGGCGCTCTCGCTGTAGCCTGGTGCCGGGAAAGGGAGATAGTATGATGCAGTATTAGATATAGTTACAAATATATGTATGACTAGATTATTTCTTTAACTATTCGTATAGTTATTTATCTATTTTTCTTTTCGAAATGCATTATTCTGGTCTAAAGCCAGATCATTCCGACACCTCACTGTATCCTGTTGTGGGAGAGATATTATAATGTAATATTAATCTATATCATATATATTTATGAACAGATTTCTGATCAGATTATTTATCTATTGGTTTATTTATTCATCTTTTCGAAACTCCTTCTCCTGGTCTTAGTCTAACTCGGTTCGGTCATCCTTCCGACGCCTCGCTGTATCCTGCTGTGGGAGACGAGGTATCATAATGCAATATTAACTCAAATCAGACAGATTGGTCGATTACTAATGGATTTATACTTATTATTTACTTCGGAATGCGTTATTTTGATCTAAACTTCTATCGGTTCTAATTACCCCGACAGTAAAATAGATAAAAGGTGATTTCCCCGATATTTACCCGGGTGGGTGGGCTACGGGCCCAATACTCATTTGTCATCGGTACTGTCGGGTACTGTCGGGTTAACAATAATTTGGTTTTGTCATTCAGGACGTACAGAATAGCGCCCGGGGATAGTTTCCCGTAATTATTAACCGGCGAG
>NC_061830.1:41746211-41760914 GCF_019202785.1 Penaeus chinensis
CTCTCTCTCTCTCTCTCTCTCTCTCTCTCTCTCTCTCTCTCTCTCTCTCTCTCTTTCATATATCGTTAGTTTAAATATCAACATTGTTACAAATCACAATAATCGTGATACATGTGTATATGTATATATATGTATATTTATGTATGTACACACACACACACACACACACACACACACACACACACACACACACACATATATATATATATACATATTCATATATAGTTGTGTATATATATATATATATATATATATATATATATATATAAAACTCTTAAATGTCAATATTTTTACGTAAAATGAATCATTTTAAGAACAGTATGTATATTATTTTATTTTATTTTACTTCTATTGAGGAAAATGGTTCAAAATGTTGTGACGTCACGAGTTCCTGGAGTTCCCGGGAATGAAACAAATAAACAATGTCAACTGGAACTTTGTTTGTGTCACATCCCCTCTCTGCAAAACTACACCAAAGGTTGTACTAGCCCTTATTCACTTGCTTAGGTTTGGAAAATGCTGGACGTGTTAGTTAAGCATAAATGAAGGTAATTGAGATAATAGTTTACGCAGATGAAGCTGAAATATAGATTTAAATCCAGTGATACTGATATTAAGTACTATTTTTTTTTTTTTTTTGCTTTTCATTTTCTTTTTTCTTTTTGGCTTTTGATAGTGTATATATGAGAGTAACTTATCATAGACTTACTGCTGAGTGTTTGCCTTTTTTTTAAGGCTTTATTTTTTTGCTGAATATTTACTGTACTCATGTCTATACTTTTATTATACTTTTACTGAATATTTTTAATGATCATTTTGACTCTACTTTTACTAGTCTTTTGCCATACTTTTACTGCACTTTTACTGATATTTTTACTAATCTTTTACTGATCTATCGGTATCTTATCTTTAACTCTCTCTGTTCGTTATGTTACTCTTATTCCCGACTGTTTTACCTTGTTACTTCCCCTATTTCTACTTCACACTTCTGTGCCTGACGCTCGTGCTACCACTACTACTGCTATTGCTCGCGCTACCACTACTGCTATCACTACTGCTATGACTCCTATCATTACTACAATTGCTACTACTACCGCTACTACTATTGCTACTATCCCTACAGTAGAAGGACACTCGTGAAGGATAAAAGCAGCATTGATTGATCATTTCAAAGGAGTTATTGTCCTAGTTGAAGAGGAGTGAACGGGACACCTAACTAATTCTCACCTGGTCCCTAAGCCTCTCCTGCCTCACGGGAGATTTGATTTCGGGCTCCTCTTTTGCGGATGAGCTAGGAGTATACCTTACAATATATATATCTATATACACACATATACACATACATATACATACACATATGTGTATATATACATATATATATGTGTGTGTGTGTGTATGTGTATGTGTGTGTGTGTGTGTGTGTGTGTGTGTGTGTGTGTGTGTGTGTGTGTGTGTGTGTGTGTGTGTGTATGTGCGCGCGCGCGGTTTAATCTTACCTGAATATCCATTCATTTTTTTTTTTTTTTTTTTTTAAGATTTTCCATTTGAATCTGAAAACATATCTTAATCTCGAAATGGCCTTATTGAAAGGGAGTCACCGTGGTTTGAAAATATCAGTGTAATAAGTTCGTCGTGATTGAAATGACTCTGAGGCTTTGGAACTTGGCTTCCGAGAAAATGAGTCCTGGCCCGGAGTTTTTTTTTTTTTTTTTTTTGAGAGAGAGAGAGGATGTGGGGGTTATGCAGTCAGGGTGGTTTTGCTTTTATGAGGAAGATGAATTGAGAATATGAAGGAAGGGCTAGAATTATATATATATACACACATCTATATATGTGTATGTGTGTGTGTGTGAGTGTGTCCATACATACATGCATATGTATATAAACTACTCAAAACTATTAGAGGAACACTTGTATTTCATTTCAAAACTCAATGTCGAATGTACAACTGTTACAATTTTGTACTGAAACTAAATTCCCTATGTACCTTGAACAACAAAGTGTCAAACTTGCCAAGAAGAACAAAAGTTAACCCTTGAAGGACCGAATTACGAAATGATGTTGAAAAACAAAGTGACTGTAGAAAAAATGACAATGGAAGAAATGATGAATTTACAGCACAGCCACTTTAGTAGTGTGGTTGCCATCCACGAGCCTGTATGCATTCTCGACAACGCCGTGGCATGCTCCTGATGAGGCGGCGGTTGGTGTCCTGGTGGATCTCCTGCCAGACCTGGATCAGCACGTTGGTAAGCTCCTGGGCAGGCTCTGGTGCGGCTGGACGCTGCCGAATACGCCGACACATAATGTCCCAGAGGTGCTCAATGGGGTTCAGGTCCGGAGAACGTAAAGGCCAGTCCACAGCATTGATGCCCTCTTCCTCCAGAAACTGGCGGCACACTCTGGCCATATAAGGTCGGGCATTGTAACGTACCGGAATAAATCCGGGGCCCACTGCACCGGCGCAGGGTCGAACAAAGGGTCTGAGGATTTCATCTCTATACCTAACAGCTGTCAGGGTACCTTGAATAAGCACATGAAGGTCTGTGCGACCCTCCAGAGATATGTCTCCCCAGACCATAACTGACACACCACCGAATGAGTCATGCTGAACGATGTTGCATGCCGCATATCGCTCTCCATGTCGTCTCCAGACTCGGTCACGTCTGTCACATGCACTTAAAGTGACACTGCTTTTATCCGTGAACAGTACTGGGCGCCAGTAGCGAACTTGCCAATTCTGGTAGTCCATGTTGAAGGCTAGTCAGCCTGTACGGTTCTGGGCGGCGAGAACAGGCCCAACCAACAGCCGCCTTGCCCTCATGCCATCCTCGTGAAGGCTGTTTCTGACAGTCTGGTCAGAGCGAGAGAAGAGAAGCGGAAAAGAGAGACGAGAGACAGAGAGAGATGAAGAGAGAGGATGAAGAGAGAGAAAATGAGAGAGGAAGACAAGAGAGAGATGAGGGTGAAGAGAGAGAGAGAGAGAGAAAGAGAGGAGAAGAGAGATAGAGGAGGAGAGAGAGAGAGTAGAAGGATAGATAGAGAGCGAAGAGAGAGAGATGAAGCGAGAATGAAAAAGAAGAGAGAGAGAAAGAGAACGAGAGAGAGTGAGGAGAGAGGAGAGGAGGAGGAGAGAGAAAAGTGGGAAGGAGAGAGAGAGAGAGAGAGAGAGAGAGAGAGAGAGGAGAGAATGAAGAGAAAGAGAGCAAGAGGAGAGAGAGGAGAGAGAGAGAGAGAGAGAGAGAGAGAGAGAGAGAGAGAGAAAGAGAGAGAGAATGAAAGAGAAAGAGAAAGAGAGAGAGAGAGAGAGAGAGAGAGAGAGAGAGAGAGAGAGAGAGAGAGAGAGAGAGAGAAAGAGAGAGAGAGAGAGAGAGAGAGAGAGAGAGAGAGAGAGACAGAGAGAATGAAAGAGAAAGAGAGAGAGAGAGAAAGAGAGAGAGAGAGAGAGAGAGAGAGAGAGAGAGAGAGAGAGAGAGAGAGAGAGAGAGAGACAGAGAGAATGAAAGAGAAAGAGAGAGAGAGAGAAAGAGAGAGAGAGAGAGAGAGAGAGAGAGAGAGAGAGAGAGAGAGAGAGAGAGAGAGAGAGAGAGAGAGAGAGACAGAGAGAATGAAAGAGAAAGAGAGAGAGAGAGAGAGAGAGAGAGAGAGAGAGAGAGAGAGAGAGAGAGAGAGAGAGAGAGAGAGATAGAGAGAGAGGAGAGCGGGGGGGGGGGGAGAGAATGAGAGACAGAGAGAAAGAGAACAAGAGAACGAGAGAACAAGAGATTAAAAGATGAAGAGAGAATGACAAGAGAGAGAGAGAGAGAGAGAGAGAGAGAGAGAGAGAGAGAGAGAGAGAGAGAGAGAGAATGAAAGAGAGAGAGATAGATAGATAGATAGATAGATAGATAGATAGAGAGAGAGAGAGAGAGAGAGAGAGAGAGAGAGAGAGAAAGAGAAAGAGAGAGAGAGAGTGAGAAAGAGAGACAGAGTGAGAGAAAGAACAAGAGAAAAAAGAAAGAGAGAAAGAAAGAGAAAGAGAGAGAAAAAGAGAAAGGGGAAAGAGAAAGAGCAAAAGAGAGAGAAAGAGAAAGAGAGAGAGAAAGAGAAAGAGAAAGAGAAAATGAAAGAGAAAGATAGATAGAGAGAGAGAGAGAGAGAGAGAGAGAGAGAGAGAGAGAGAGAGAGAGAGATGTGAATATAAACCTACGGAAGCACATTTCTAAATAATATTTCAAAGTCTGCGAATTTATAGAATTCACACTGAAAAAAAAATGAAAAAAAAAAATGAATGTAAAGCATGAAAAATATACTTGATACATATTGCAATATCATCATGATAACGAGAGACTGGAAATAATGACATATTTATGAAGATATTACAATGACGAACCTTTCTCTCTACCCATCTATCTATCCATCTATCTTGCAATCCAGGTATCCATCTATCTATCTATCCATCTATCTTGCAATCCAGGTATCCATCTATCTATTTATCCATCTATCCATCTGTCTACCAATCTATCTAACCCTCTATTTATTTATTCATCATTATCTATTTATCTAACCCTCTATGTATCTATCTATCAGTATCTATCTATCTAACCCTCTACTTATCTCTCTATCAGTATCTATCTATCTATATAATATATAGCTATCTGTGTAAATATATTCTGTAAATGTGTGTGTATATGTGTGACTGTATATGCTCGTGTATGTGTCTGTATGTATATGTGTATGTATTGATTCCACAGCCGTTGTTTATGAAAGGCCTGGCTTGGTCGTAAGAGTCATTACGTAATGTTATATAATAGTAATCAATGATCAAGTAATTAGGTTGGAGAGACTGACCCCGGTTTAAGAAACTTTGAGGAAATAAGCGTGACATGTTGATTGTTTTTGATTAGGAAAGGAGTTATTTGTATTTTTCGCACGTGCGGACTATTCAGTGATGAATATTTTCAATTGAGATTTTTTTTTTTTTTTTTTTTTTTTTTTTAGTATATTGCGTGTGAAATGTAAATGTAGATGTAAAAGTAATTTGTCGAAAGAAAAAAAAAAATGAAATTAAAAAAAAAAAAAATGAAAAAAAAAAAAAAAAAATGAAATTAAAAAAAAAAAAAAAAAAAAAAAAAAAAAAAAAATGAAATTAATTCTATAATTCTTTCGTTTCAGGAATTGTGATTTCCATGTTTTCAACTTTTGTTGAAAAATGAATTCATCTGAAATTAATTCTGAGAAAAGTTGTTGCCTTTTTTTTTTTTTTTCGTAATTTCATACGAAAACGTAGGTAGAGGCGATTTTCCCGTGTTTAAAGGAGAATCTAGTAATCACGTCTTTAGAACAGAATTTCTTAGATTTCGTCATTTTCGGTAATGTGTGTGTATTATTATTGGCTATTTAAAAAAACAGTTATTTGAGAAATCCTTAATCCAATGTCAGTAAAATAATGGACGTTTATTTAAAAAAAAAAAAAAAAATAAGGAAAAGGGTAGACAGATGAGAGAGATAAACCTAACAGCTGACTCCTTGGTGACTAAGCACTTGTAGAGCCATCTATATGTAAAGACAATGGATAAACTTCTTATTACAATGGGCATAACATTGTAGTCTTGCCACCCGCTGACACTGGATTAAAAAAGGCATATCCCTGTCATTGCTCAGGTTAATGCATTATTTCTATCCAGTCCACATTTTCACACACACACACATACATAAACACACACACACACACACACACACACACACACACACACACACACACACACACACACACACACACACACACACACACACACACACACACACATATGTATTCCCTTCAGAGAAACAGGCTTAGGATGTCCAGTCCACATTTTCACACACACACACACACACACACACACACACACACACACACACACACACACACACACACACACACATATGTATGCGTGTGCGTGTGATTTTTTTTTCTTTCTTTCTTAAAGCAGAAAATGCCCTATTTGGAGAGGTATAACAGCACTGAAATAAAAAAATAAAAAGTGTTAGTATCACACGCTGCTCACTATCCTTCATTGCAACTGCAGGAAGACGCTCCAGTATTTTCAACTTGGATTTTTTTTATTTAATTTTACTTAAAACAGTATTGTAAAGATATTCATTCTCATTCATACCTTTTCTACATTTGTCAACATGAATGCGGTTCATCTTTAAAACAGTATGCCAAGCGAGAAAGATATTATGATTATTTTTTGTCAACTGCAATACGTGCTTGTTGTATTTAGATGTAATTTCATTGCACGGTTGAAGAAATTCAATATAGATGGTGAATTTAAGTAATATAGCTGTATTTTCATTGAGGAAAAGTAGAAACTCGACATATATGATAATTGTGAGACATAAGGATAGGTATTCATATAAATGCAAATCTCACTGTTAGTCTAATTTAAACAAATCGCTTCTTCGTAGATTAAGATAACACCTTTATTTTACATGTATTTTTTTACCTTTACGTAACAACTAAGAAAAAAAAAAAAAAATACATAGGCAATTTCACAAAATAAGAATAAAAAAACTGACGGACTGAAATCGCTACATAAAAAAAAAAAAAACGAAAGAAAGAGAGAAAAACAAAAAAAACAAAAAAACATAAACAAAAAAACGGTCCCCTAGCATCTGATTTCTTATTCCAAAACTTAATACCAGTGCGTGTGTGTGTGTGGGGGGGGGGGGGGGGGGGGGCAGAACACTGCTCACGCCCCAGGGAAGAACTTGAGACTTAACAAGCAGCATTAACCACAGGGGAGAGTTAAAATTCTTAGAACACATAAACAAAGCGTATCTATGAAATTATTGCGAAATGAAATAATAATATATATATATATATATATATAAAGTGAGAGACAAATATGTAGGGATGATATATAGATGAATCAATATTTATTCACTATGAAGGGAAATAGTATTAACGAGAAGGAAACGAAAAAAAAAAAAAAAATCTGAAAAACGAAAACAATAATGATGATGTCGATGCTGCTGCTGATGATACTAATTATGACAATGCTAATAATAGTAATATCTACACACACACACACACACACACACACACACACACACCTGTGAAGATAGATAGATAGATATATAGATAGATAGATAGATAGATAGATAGATAGATAGATAGATAAATAGATAAATAGATAAATAGATAAATAGATAAATAGATAAATAGATAAATAGATAAATAGATAAATAGATAAATAGATAAATAGATAAATAGATAAATAGATAAATAGATAAATAGATAAATAGATAAATAGATAAATAGATAAATAGATAAATAGATAAAATAGATAAATAGATAAATAGATGGATATATAGATATAGATATAGACTGTGTATATATATATTTGTATGTATGTATGCATGTGTGTGAGAGAGTGAACGCACTGCGAAGGAAGAAAAGCAAACCAGCAAGCAAGAACAAGCACAAGCAACACAGAAAAAAAGGGGAACACATCGCCACATACACGCATTCAGATCAATATCCATTTTTCTCCCTCGCACAGGACCCAGACAGGTACTCTCGATCCCCCCAATACACGCAAGGTACAAGGACACGTGGTTGGGCCGCGACCCCGTTACAACGTCCCAACAACATACCCCCCCCCCCAAACGAGGAATTCCGCGATACTAATTCCATAAGGGTATAAAGACCAGAGCTGGAAGGACCACAATCACCACGTCGGTTTCGAATTCCGAATCTGATGAACGACTTCATCTGTTACCCGGTATCAGTGAACAATAACCGCGGCTTACCTGATACCTAATACCTCATACGCCAGGCGGGAATAGAGACCGGGCTTTCAGACACCTAATCCATCAGTGAAAGGCATTACAGGGCCGCGGGAAAATAATGGTATAGCGCGTTGCCAAGATTTTACATAATGTCTTTCGTGTAGTCAAGTGACGTCACCTGTAACGAGTGTCTTTTGTTTTTTTTTGTTTTTTTTTCTCATTATGCGCTATCAGGTTCAGGGCAGCCGTTATTAAATCTAGGACACCGAATCATTATTAATGCTGGTACGTGAATTATTATGAGGCTAATGCACTGATTTATCGCCAGGACTAACACAGGCATCGCGAAGGAAAATGATGTTGCAGATGTGGCAGTGGAAGTAACTGTGATACAGAGAATTAGATAGATAAATGTGTGGAATGGTAAGTAAATAAATAAAGAAGTGAATAGATGAAAATAAAGATTAACACACTCAAACATATATATACACACACACACACACACAAACACACACTCACACACACACACCCTAACACACACACACATACACACCCTAACACACACACACATACACACTCTAAAACACACACACACATATACACAAACATACACACCCTAAAACACACACACACGACACACACACTATCCCCCCCCCCTTCCCCCTCCCACAACACCCCCCCCCCCCCCCCCGGCCACGCCACCGCATCCCGGAGGCCACAAATCAAGGCAGACTCGCCCCATATCCCAACGCACTCCGAGACAGATCTTCTATGGCGTGACGAAGAGATCCTCCTCTCAAAGGCGACAACCTCATTTGCATTTCAAAAGATCGGATTCATGGCGACATATTGCTCTTCCTTTTGCTTCTCTTCTCTCTGTCTGTCCTTGTCTGGCTGGCTCTGTGTCTGTATGTCTGTCTGTCTTTCTCTCTCTCTCTCTCTCTGTCTCTCTCTCTCTCTCTCTCTCTCTCTCTCTCTCTCTCTCTCTCTCTCTCTCTCTCTCTCTCTCTCTCTCTCTCTCTCTCTCTCTCTCTCGCTCTCTCTCTCTATTTCTTTATTTCCTTCTCTCTTTCTCTCTCTACATGTAGTATATATATATATATATATATATATATATATATATATATATATGTATATATATACACATATGTACACACACACACACACACACACACACACATATATGTATATATATAATATATATATATATATATATATATATATATATATATAAACACGCACATGCGTATATACGTATGTTTACATATAGATGGCTATGTTAACATATGTCTTCATAGACATAGATAGATAGATAAAAAAAAAATGCTTTACAGTTAGACATTCTTCACTGTATATTCAAAACCCTAACGATACGGAAGGTAATATGTTCATCCTTTCAATTTGATGAATGCTGTTTCGACATTAAAAAAAAAAAAAAAAAAAAAAAGGAAATAGATGGATAGAGCCTCGGACGAAGATGGAGATGGAAGAGGAAGAAGAAGGAGAGGAAGAGAAGACAAATTCTTCAAGGACTTTGGTGTATGTATGTAGGTATGCGTGCGTGCGCGTATGCGTTCGTGGGTGCATGAGGCAGCGCATAAATCCATGTGGTATCGTAGTTTGTGGAGCCAGCTGACTACACGAAGGAAGATGTACGGTAAGATACTCCTCGTATATAATGGGGGGGGGGGGGGGAGGAGGAGGAGGAGGAGGAGGAGGAGGAAGAGGAGGAGGAGGAGGAGGAGGAGGAGACGGAGGAAGAGGAGGAGGAGGAAGAGGAGGAGGAGAAAGAGGAGGAGGAGGAAGAGGAGGAGGAGGAAGAGGAGGAGGAGGAAGAGGAGGAGGAGGAGTAGAAGGAGGAGGAGAAGGAGGAGGAGGGGAAGGAGGAGGAGGAGGAGGAGGAGGAGGAGGAGGAGGAGGAGGAGGAGGAAGAATAGGAAGAAAAAGAAGAGGCGGTGGAGGAGGAGGAAGAAGGAGAGGAAGAAGAAGAAGACGAGAAGGAAGACGAGAGAGGAGAATAGGAGGAGATGAGGAGGAGGAGGAGAAGTAGAAGAAAGAGGAAGAATAATAAGAAGAGCAGGAGGAGAAGGAGGAAGAAGAGGAGGAAGAGGAATAAAAAAGAAGGAAGAGGTTATGGAGGCAGAGGAGGAGAAAGAAAGGGCGTAAGAGAAAGAAATGGGAAAGAATGGAAAGGGAGAGGAAGAAGAAAGAATGGAGGAAAACAGAGTTAAAGGAAGAGAGGGAGGAAATAGCATGGAAGAAATAGGAGAAAAAACAGATAGGGGAAGAGGAAAGAGTGAAAGGAGGGAAGAAAGAAGGAAGGGACAGGAAAAAGGGAGAAGGAGGAAAGGAGAGAGGATTAAAAACGCAGGAAGGGGTGTGAAGTAAAGATAAGAATAATAGGGAAGAAGAGAGAGAAAGATGAATGAGTGAGAGAGATATGAGAGAGAGAGAGACGAGATAAAAAAGAGAGAAAAAAAGAGATGAGAGAGAGAGGAGATAAAAAAGAGAGAAAAAAGAGAAGAGATAAAGAAAGAGACAGACAGACAAACAAATAAAAAGAAAAGAGACGAGAGAATTAGAGAAAAAAAAAGCAAATAAAAAAGACCGCAAGACGACAAATGGAATCGAGGGAATTTGTTGACAGACATTTCCATCTGTTATAAGACCTTCCAGGAAATCGCTTCAATGCTGACATTTTACCAGATTGTGCATATTGGCATGTTGAATTATCCAGGCAAATCATTTTTTTTTTTTCTGGAAGCTCTCTCCCTTCTTTGAGATTCCAGAACAACTTGAAATTTCTACGTAATATCCTTAGATGGAATTATATATTACGATTGAACATTTCTTCGTAAAGTTAAGTCTATTTTCTCGTATTAACAACAAGTTTAGCATATTTTATCGTAGTAAAAATAAAGGTGCTTCAGCATTACAAATCAATATGAAAAGGTTAGCATCGTAAAATGAAAAGGGACAGAGAGCGAGGAGAGAGAGAAAAAGGAGAGAGAGAGAGAGAGAGAGAGAGAGGAGAGGAGAGAGAGATAGGAGAGAGAGAGAGTGGAGAGACGAGAGAGAGAGAGGAAGAGAGACGAGAAGAGAAAGAGAGAGAGTGAGAAAAGAGATCGATAGGAAGATAGAAAAGATAGATGATAGAGAGAGAGAGAGAAGAGAAGAGAGAGAGGAGAGGAGAGAGAGAAGAGAGGAGAGAGAGAAAGAGAGAGAGAGAAGGGGAGGCAGAGAGAGGAGAGAGAGGAGAGAGAGAGAGAGAGAGGGGAGGGGAGGGACAGAGAGATAGAAGAGAAGTTCATCGCAAATCTTTACACAAATTCCTTTAACATCTCAAATTAAAAACTCTTCAGCATGACAAATTCAAATAAAATACCGAAGCATAGCCAAATAAAAACAGAACACTCTGGCTTCGCAGAGAAATCCTTCAGCATCGTAAGATAAATTCCTTCACAAAAGCAGCGGCCAATCAGCATCCACCTTCAGGAGAGCTATCCACTTTTCCTTCTTAAAGGATACTCACTCGCTCTTCCACTCGCAGGCTCTCTGATTCTCTCACTAGCACGCTCACTCACTCTCACACTCTCTCCCTCTCACACTCACTCTCTCACTCGTACACTCTCTCCCTCTCACACTCTCTCACTCGCACACTCTCTCCCTCCTTCACACTCACTCTCTCACTCGCACACTCTCTCCCTCTCACACTCACTCTCTCACTCGCACACTCTCTGCCTCTCACACTCACTCTTTCAATCGCGCACTCTCTCCCTTCACACTCACTCTCTCTCTCTCACTCAATCTCCCTCTCACACTCACTCTCTCACTCGCGCACTCACTCACTCTCTCGCTCGCACACTCTCTCCCTCTCACACTCACTCTCTCACTCGCACACTCTCTCCCTCTCACACTCACTCTTTCACTCGCACACTCTCTCCCTCTCACACTCACTCTTTCACTCGCGCACTCTCTCCCTCTCACACTCACTCTCTCACTCGCACACTCTCTCCCTCTCACACTCACTCTCACTTTCTCCCTCTCTCACTCGCGCACTCTCTCCCTCTCACACTCACTCTCACTCTCACTATCTCCCTCTCTCACTCGCGCACTCTCTCCCTCTTACACTCACTCTTTCACTCGCATACTCTCTACCTCTCACACTCACTTCCTCGCATTCCAGGATCGTCTCTTAATCTCGCAATCTCAGAGTTCCTCGAGGCTCGTGAATATTGGCCAACCCTTTCAGCAACTCTGAATCTCTTTAGTCACTTCGACAACCTCCTCGCAAGGAAGAGAAATGAAAGCAACCGATTTCTTGGCCTTCTGCTTGGGAGTGCCATTTCGTCTTCCTTTTTTTCCTTTTTCTGGATCGTTATCCATTTTTTTTTTTTTTTACTGTTCTGTTTTCTTTTTCCTCCTCCTCCTCCTTCGCATGTTTCGTGTTATATCATCACCGTGGTCATTATTTTCATCATCCTTTTGTTTTTGTCATTCCTCTCCTCTTTAGTTCTTATTCTCTTATTACTCTATCATTCTCCTCTTTTACTTTTACCTTTTACTCTCCTCCTCCTTTCCTTTCACTCTCTTCTGAATTCCCTTTCTTTTACCAACATTTCCCTCTTTTTTCCCCATCGAGCACAGACAAATGAAGCGATAAGGTTCGCGTTCGGAGCTTCGTGAACACAAAGTACACACACACACATACACTCGAAGCGAAGCGCGGTTCGAGACCAGCTTCGGCGAAACGAGCCATTGCACCGTTTTATGACGCGTGGCCTTGTTGGTTTAATTCGGACAACCTTCGACGATGCTGTGCGGATAGTGGGGTTCAACATCGGCCCCAATCTCCGTTGCAGAATAGATGTTGTTGATAAAAGGATGATCGAGAGATTTCATGAAAGGTGCAATGAAGGAAGTGCTTGCAACGTTGTTTTTTTTTTTTTAACGTTCCTTTTTCTCTTAATAGAAAAAATAAACAATGGAATGGAATGTGGCACAATACGGGGAAATAAACAAATATAAAAAGACGGATAAACTGAAAAGAAGGAAGCGCGGATGGATGGGAGGAAGACAGAGAAAGAGAGAGGAAGGATCAGAGGAAATAACAAATACATATTCACATATACCATATATATATATATATATATATATCTAAAAAACACTCACACACACACACACAGGCAAACACACACACACACACATACACACATACACACACACACACACACACAAACACACACACACACATACACACATACACACACACACACACACACACACACACACACACACACACACACACACACACATATATATATATATATATATATAGGTGTGTGTGTGTGTGTGTGTATGTATGTATGTTTGTATGTATGTATGTATGTATGTATGTATATATGTATGTATGTATAAACATATATATATGTATGTAAATATGTATGTATGTATGAATGCACGTATATATGTATATAAACAATGGTTCCAGCCCTGGGCTAAATCGAACACGAACTCGGTGAACCTGTCTCAGTGGTTCGGCGGAAGTTTCCAAAACACAAAGCGAGAACAAAGAGCGCTTTAGTTTTGCTGAAATGATAATGATATTCAGAATGTTTACGCTGTGTATACATACATATATATCTATATCTATCTATCTATCTATCTATCTATCTATCTATATATATATATATATATATATATATATATAGACAAAGAGAGAGACAAAGAGGTAAATAATGAATAGAAAGATAAGTAGAAAAGAAAGAGAGAGAGAGAGAGAGAGAGAGAGAGAGAGAAAGATAACGAAGAGACAAGGAGGATTTGTAAAACCGAAAGCCAAGTACCCCCCCCCCCCCACTCACCCGCCCCCTGCCCCTCTCCCCACTTTTCTCCCTTTCCCCCTTATCTCTCTTGCACCCCCCCTCCCACCCCTCCCCCCTATCGCCCAGCGTGAGACAAATCGCCGACCAGGAGCAGGAATTCACGCCCGTATGACTCACTTGCCCGCCTTTGAACCGCCCATCTCTGCTTCCTAGCCAGTGCGTGTGGGCGTTGGGGCGTGAAGCGGGCGGCCGTGTGTTGGCAGAGGGAGAGAAAGAGAGAGAAGAGAGAGGTGCCGAGGAGGATGGGAGGGAGGGGGAGAGATGGAAAGAGGGAGATGATGAGGGTTAGGGTGAGGGAGAGGGAGATGGAGCGAGAGAGAGGGAGGGAGGGAGGGAGAAGGAGAGGGAGAGGGAGATGGAGCGAGAGAGAGAGAGAGAGGAAAGAGAGAGAGTAGAGAGAGAGATCTGGAGAGAGAGAGAGGATGAGAGAGAGGAGAAGAGAGAGAGAGAGAGAGGAGAGAGAAAGAAAGACAGATAGATAGAAAGATAGAAAGATAGATAGATAGAGATAGAGAGAGAGAGAGAGAGAGAGAAAGAGAAAGAGAAAGAGAACAAACTAACATCGCAGAGAACAAGAAAGGAAGAAAATTCGAGAGACCGAGACAGACAGCAACAGGGAAACAGCAAAAGAAAGACCAAGAAAGAAAGAGACACAGAGAGAACGAAAATGAGAAAGAGAAACGGAGAGTAATGCATGTGCAACCTCCCACGCCACTAGCAACACAACAGAACCACTGATACGTGAACAGCAAAAAGATACGTGAGTGAGATTCTAATTTAACTTTTTTCTCTATTTTCGCCAACTTCCATTTATCTTCAGCTCTAAAACTCCCGTAACTAAACCCCAAATATACTATATTAACATCCCAAAATATTTCTAATGTGATACGAATACCAATTACATTTTTTTTTTTTGCGATATCATACACCTTATCATCATAGTTTCATTTTGATTACAGGTGAACGCAGGTGTGTTTCGAACCAATTGGCAAGCAGGTGAGTGGTTCTCTGAAATGCCAGGTAGGGAGCATGTGTGTGTGTGTGTGTGTGTGGTGAGTGTGTG
>NC_061830.1:41797139-41802139 GCF_019202785.1 Penaeus chinensis
CATCGAGTGCTGCCAATTATTTAATCAAGCTTCGAGTGTGACCGTATAATGCCGGGGAGGAGGGAGGTGGAGAGGGAGGAGGAGGAGGAGGAGGAGGAGGAGGAGGAGGAGGAGGAGGATCAGGAGGAGGTGGTGGTAGGAGGAGGAGGAGGAGGAGGAGGAGGAGGAAGAGGAGGTAGGAGGAGGAGGAGGAAGAGGAGGAAGAAGAGGAGGAAGAAAAGGAGGAAAAGGTGGAAAAGGAGGAATAGGAGGAGGTAGGAGGTAGGAAAAGGAGGAAGAAGAGGAAAAGGAGGTTGAGGGAGAGATGGAGGAAGAGGAGGAGAAAGAGGAAGAAGAAGAGGAGGAGGACGTCGGAACGCGAAACAGAAAAAAAAAGCATTTAATTTTTTTTTGTATGTGGTGGGTGGGGGGGGGGGGGGCGTGTACTTTTAGAGAGCAAATATTTACAGACAGATTCTCCCTGGACCTTGCCTTCGATGGCTGTTCCTTGTACGTTCCTCCGCCCTTCGTCGGCGCCCGAGGCAATTTTTGCTTCTATCGGTGTTACTCTTTATCAATTTGTTGTTTGACTGGTAATCTAATGGCATGTTTACTTACATTATCATTTTGTTATTATTGTTATTGATATCATTGTATATATGATTATCATTATTGTAAATATCATTATCATTATTGTAAATATTATTATTAACTATTATCATCAATATCATGATTATCATTGTTACTACTACTGCTGCTACTAGTATAACAATATTATTATAATTATGAACATCATTAAAACCATCTTCATCGTTATCAGCATCATTATCATTATCGTCATAATTCCCACACCATCACCACCATCAACTTTGACATTATTTCAATACTTTATTTTCAAGTCGTGAAAGTAGAAAAAAAAAGGAAAAAATCAAATATATGATCTGAAATGTCCTCTGAATCTTATATAATTCCACGTTTCATTACCTTATGAATTACTGCATATTTTCGACAGACTAAAGGACGTACTACGTGTTATCGGAATAATGTCTTGTGACACTAATTAGAGTTTTTGTGCTTGTTTTGTCACTTCTTCTATTCGATTCTGGCAAAAAAAAAAAAAAAAAAAAAATATATATATATATATATTTGATAAAATAACATAAGAAGAAATGTTTTCGTTCTGTTCCTCATCTATACAGTGAGAATACGTAAATAAAAAACATTTATGTATCAGTTATGAAACAAGAAAACAAATTAAAAATTATATGAGAAATTCCTCGTCTTTTCAGTACAGAATCTGTACTATAGATTGACGCAGGAACCGGTCTCCTTGTACCGAGCAATGAGTAAATACAGTAATTACGAGGAAAGCTAAAGTTTGCATTCGAAGCGGCACTCAAAATGATAATTACTTATTGAACGATGCCTGCCAAAGACTGGTTCTATGAAATATGTGTTAGACTAAGAAGTTAATGGATTGATTGAGCGTAAAAGAAATTCTTAAGAAGGAAAAGAGTAAGAAACAGGTACAAGCACACACACACACACACACACACACACACACACACACACACACACACACACACATACACACACACACCTTCCCCCACCCCCCATCCCCCCCACACATTCCCTTCTCGGAACTCCCCTCGAGTATCTTGACTCCGCGATGTTCAACTTTTTGTCACACAGATTCATCCAACTTTCAGACCTAATCCCTAACAGCAACGATAAGACCACGACAGCACTTCAGACACAGCCCTCACTTATCTGGGAGAAACCGCGGTCCATCCTTCTCGCTTCTGGATTTGCAAGAAAGGAAGCTAAGGAAGCGAGGTCCTCTTTGGGAAATACTCATTCCTTTGTCCTCATGACATGTCTTTTAGGGATAACTTCTGTGGACTGTCGTTGTTGGAAAGATGGTACAAGGTGTTTTTTCAATGTTTTTTTTTGCGTTATTGGCTCTGTCATTAGAAAGATGGAAATCGTTTGATTAAGAAGTGATTAGGTTATATTAAAGTTCGGAATACTGAATGAGCCTTATGGGAGATTAAATTTTCAAGTTTTATTAGATTTCGGAATACTGAGAATACTGAGGACACTGGGATCTTGACCGTGCCTGTCGTTTACCTGCATGAATCCGAAGGGAACACAACCCACGGCATTGCTTGGTAAAACCTTTATTATTCTAGTCTTGTGTAGATTTCACATAAACAATCCAGCGACAAAACCTGTGTTCGTCTTAGGGGCTCGACACTGTTTCGATTCACAGGTTTGTCCCGTTCATTCATCTCACACAAAGCGGACCCAATCGTGCTGTTTGGTTGCAAGAAGACCAAACTGAGAAGTGACATGGTGAAAGTAACAGAAGACTTGTTCTTTTGGAGATGTTTCCCCGGGCATGTCAGGTGACGTATGTCATTCTTCTATTACTGAAAAAAGAAGAAGATAATGCTGTTGTTTTAAACCTCATTTCGTACGTCTTTAGCCCTTCAGAAGTAGGATATTTTGGCGTGAAGCTGTATTCGACATAACTTTGTACTGATAAGTAGAAAAGCCTGTGGTAAATGACATTTTTATTGGTATGAGACAAGACAGCTTGCTCGCCAATTAAAGTGCAAGTGTAGTTCTTTCATCGAGCTCCACAGAAAACCAACTGGAAGATATTTGTTATATGCCCGATTTATAACGTGTTTAAGACGTGTCATCAGTAGCATTAGTCATGATCGAGATAATCAAGAAACACGTGAATGAATCAAACTCTTACTAATTACGATACACTATTTACGTTCAAAACATAGCTTTACATAATGATGTCGTGGGAATGATGATGGAACCCGCCATTTTCCGGTAGCCGATCTTGGTAAATCATGCAACTGGCTTAGTTTATCGTGGAGCTAAATTTAAAAGTGGTTCAATTAGGCGTCTGGGCAGTATAAGCAATCATGGGAACAGGGATACAGTGCGTGTTTTCTCACCTTGGTTGTCAACAACTGTACTTCGAATTCGTACAGTGTATTAGACCGTATAGTTGCTAAATTCAGAAATAAACTGGTTTAAAAAGATTCTTTGCATCATCTCTGAATGCGTTGTGTGCTAGTATGAAAAAGCAAGCGATGGTCACAAATGGGTTTATGGCAGATTATTGTAAATAAATAAAAAAATTCTAACAAGTTATTTTTTTCCTAATTCCATATCTCACTCACCATCCTTTAAGAATATATCATAAGGAACATTCGTCACCATTATCATCAGTAATTTTCAGCAGAACTGCAAGGCACCATCCACAACAGACTCTTGTAATCGACGCTTGGGTCTTCATCAACCGCACGACATCATCGCATAAATGTCAGTCACTTCGTCACTGTTGAAGTCCTAATAGATCTTCGCATTCCATTCCTCCAGCCTTGCCGCTCCGAAGCCGACGCAGGATACCCAGCTGGTGTAGGATGCCCTGCTGGCGTCGGATGCCCTATCACCATCTGCATGACCTGGATTCCTGCCCAACATCACTCCTCGAGACTTCTGCATGTCTCCGTCACCCGGCCTTGGGCTCATGCTCCCCTAAGGCACAGGACATTCCTCATGAACACTGGGCGCATGGAGGAACTGTCAATCATTCCTGCTCCTTGGGCTCCAGGGGCACGAGGGCTGGGTTTTCGTTTCCCCGCGGTTGTGGTCATTCTCGGAGCATGTGAACCCCTGTAGTGCGGGTGATGAAGATCCTACACTTTCAGGTTAATTAATCCTAAGACTTGTTTCTGTCGGTGAGATTGTCTATTCCTTTTTTTCTTCTTTTTTGCGTGGTTCTCCAACTATTGCATATGGTATCTATATCTGTTTTGTTTTCCCTTCTCTCTTTTCTCTCATTCTCTCTCTTTTGTTTAATTTCTGCCCCTCTTTTCTTTTTCTCTTTAAGTTTTCATCGCTCTCCGTTTTTTTCTTTCTTTCCATGTTTCTTTCATTTTGTCTATTGTTTGTTTATTTTTCTGTTTGTCTGTCTGTGTATCTGTATCTGCGTGTCTGTTTCTCTCTCTTTCCCTCTCTCTCACTCTCTCTATCTCTCTCTCTCTCTCTCTCTCTCTCTCTTTCTCTCTCTCTCTCTCTCTCTCTCTCTCTCTCTCTCTCTCTCTCTCTCTCTCTCTCTCTCTCTCTTCTCTCTTCTCTCTTCTGTCTTCTCTCTCTCTCTTTCTCTCCCCTCTCTCCTTTCTCTCTCTCTCTCTCTCTCTCTCTCTCTCTCTCTCTCTCTCTCTCTCTCTCTCTTTCTCTCTTCTCTCTCTCTCTCTCTCTCTCTTTCTCTCCCCCCCCCTCTCTCTCTCTCTCTCTCTCTCTCTCTCTCTCTCTCTCTCTCTCTCTCTCTCTTCCTTACCCTCTCTACTTCGACCTCTCTCCACCCCCCCCCCCCCGCTCTCTCCCCATCCGCCTGTCTCACCTACCAACTGCTTCCCCATTTACCCAAACCGCATCATTCCGTCTCTTAGAAGTGAGAAAAGCAATGCAGTTCTGACCCACGATGCTCACACCAACGCTCGTGTCTAGTATGTCAGTTCATCCCTTTCATATTCATAGTCTTGTGTTGCACAGGCTAATATATGCAACGTGCAAAGTGTAAGGAGCTGCAGCAGTATAATCTGTTCGGATTGATCTCAACAGAGGGTAAGCTCGTGCAATAAATATTTACTCATTGCTTTCTGCACGTGTAAGAAAAACTTGATGAATGAATGCCTGACTGATGTTACTACGAGGAAATATTTTGTGAAACTAGAGTGTGGGCAACGACTGTATTTTCTAAGACATGTGATTGTTTTTTATGTGCCTATATTTTTTTTTTATAAGTTTTGGGGTGGTTTGCATTCCTCATTTTGTATTTTTGGCATCGAATGTCTGTGTACGTTCATGATCCCTAACGAAATGTGACGGATATACAGACTTTGGTGATCACTTATTGCTTGCAATCGTCACATGATTTAACATTCAACGTCTGCATTTTTATCATACATTAGATCTGCAATATATTCCAA
>NC_061830.1:41827139-41829639 GCF_019202785.1 Penaeus chinensis
TATCTACGTTTCTTTTCCTTCCCTCTTACAGCCGCTTCTCTTTGTCTGTCTGTCTCTCCCTCTCTCTCTCCCCTCCTCTCTATCTTTCTTTCTCTCTCCCCCCCCCTCTCTCTCTCTCTCCTGCGTGGGTGACCATTACTGATGTTTCACGGCTTAGCTTGTAGATGGTGGGGGGAGGGTGAAGGGGGGAGGGGGAGGGGGAAGAAGAGTCCCTGGTTCTAGGTGGTCGCACCTTCAAGAGATATTTTTTTTTTTTTTTTTTTATTATTATTATTATTTTTTTTACACTCGCCTTCCTTCTTGATTTTATTTTTATATATGATATTTTCATCAGTTGCATCTCTTTAGATAATTGGTCCCCCCCAGAGTTTATATAGGTTGGCTCCCAACTTATTTTAACTTATTATTAATTTTAACCTATCTTTCTCCTATAAACCTTCCTGCTGTTATGAAAATGACATGAATCTTTAACATTTTCTTATACTTGGCTATATCTGTCTCTTTCTCTTGCTGTCTTCCCTTTCCTCGACCAACCTCCTTTGTGTGAAGTTTCTGTTAAGTTTCTACTGTGGGATTACAGCAAAGGATATTAGGATTTTAAACTTTGAAAGCGGCGAAGAATTTGTTATTCATATTTGTGATTTGTGAATACTTGCTTACAAGAAGGGGATGAGAGTTAACGTCAGAACATGAGAGTTATAGGAACGGATGATAAAGGATGGAAGAAGTACAAAGAGAGAGAGAGAGAGAGAGAGAGAGAGAGAGAGAGAGAGAGAGAGAGAGAGAGAGAGAGAGAGATTTACCGAATGCCTCTTTATGTAGGTCTACATAACACAATCGAGCACCTATACAATGCACCTATATAAAAACTCTAAACATAGGTCTCTTCTAGAAAAAATATCGTAAAAATATATACACATAAAATGATAATGATGGTGATAGAATAAAGCGAAATAAAAAGCTCACACAAACACATCATCCCTTCGTTCAAATTCCAGATTCTTAACAAGAGCGTATTGCTATAACACTTTGATAATGGTACTTTCATGTAGCCTAACCTCATACCTATCTCGCCGTGCATAATATTACTTAACCAGTTGGGTATCCATTCTACCTCGAGACAGTAGTTATTCGAGTCCGTTATTTATGCTAATTCCACATTGCGCTTGAGACCCGAATCAGCAGATTAAGAAGTAATCAGTGGCAGTGTTTCAAATGTCTTCTTTTTCAAAAAAATCTTTTTAAATGGCTGTTCCTTGGCACACCAACGTCGGCCTCTGATCTTCGCTTCTCTGCTCTTTTGGCTCTCGGCGTCGAGTCACAAGGGGGGGGGGGGGGAGGTGAAAGGAGGTAGAGACTGGATGGTGCTATGTAATTGCGTCTGTCCGTATCTCTTCATTAACACACGCACGTGCATATATGCACACACACACACACACACATATACATATATACATATACATATGTGTATATATATATATATTTAAAGAGAAAGCGAGAGAGAGAGAGAGAGAGAGAGAGAGAGAGAGAGAGAGAGAGAGAGAGAGAGAGAGAGAGAGAGCAAGAAAGCCAAAGCGATTCCTTGACCCCCCCCAAAAAAAAAAAAAAAAAAAAAATCATGCAGAAATCAAAGAGAGAAAAGGAGAGCCGCAAATCGCGAGGCGCCTCCGCGAGCGCCGGCCAGCCTCCGCGCCCTCCGTCCGTCTCCGTGTGGGGTCCGGCGGTCCGCCATGTTGGCCGCGGCCGCGCCGGCACCACCGTGACCAATCAGGCCGCCACAATGCCGCGTGTGGGCCAGAGCGGGCCATCGCCCAGCCCGCGCCGGAACACCAATAACACTGGAATGCGGCGGAGCACAGGGAGTGGGGGGAGGAGCACGGGGAGGGGGATGAAGGGGGGAGGAGCACAGTTAGTGGGGAGGGGGGGGCACAGAGAATGGAGGCCGGGGAGAGGGTAGTGGGGTAGTGCGAGAGTGGGAGGGGGAGGGGCACAGGTAATGGGGGGCCGGAGGGTGGTGAGAGGCGAGAAAGGGATGGAAATGAGTGATGGAAAACATGTGATAATGCCAGTGACTATGTGGGAAATAGGAGTCGTTAGAAGATGATCTGGAGTTTGAGCATTTCACTGCATTTAAAAGGAATCTTGATGCTCGAAAGCTAAAGTCGCGCGGATTAAAATGCTAAGCATACAATCAAAAGTTTAACACACACACACACACACACACACACACACACACACACACACACACACACACACAATCATGTCATGTGTGCATTTTCTGGAAACTGAACACTTCATCACAAGCGATTATGTTTAAGATAATCCAATTACTCCTACGCTGTCTGCTATTACACATAAAAGGAAGTCATTCAAGCTCCGTTATGAAGAGGTAAAACATGAGTGAACCAAAAAAGAAAAAGAAAAAAAAAACACGAGAAAACGAAAGAAAAAAACACTTGATAAGATTAGAAAAAGAGATAAACAGCAGAGAACATTAGAG
>NC_061830.1:41837139-41839639 GCF_019202785.1 Penaeus chinensis
CAGGAGAGAGAGAGAGAAGAGAGAGAGAGAGAGGGAACAGGAGAGAGAGAGAGATAGGCAAGTAGGCAGATGACAGACAGGCAGAAAGAGAGAGAGAGAGGGAACAGGAGAGAGAGAGATGAGAGAGAGAGAGGGAACAGGAGAGAGAGAGAGAGACGAGAGAGAGAGAGAGGAACAGGAGAGAGAGAGAGATAGGCAAGTAGGCAGATGACAGACAGGCAGAAAGAGAGAGAGAGAGAGAGAGAGGGAACAGGAGAGAGAGAGAGAGCGAGAGAGAGAGAGATAGGCAAGTAGGCAGATGACAGACAGGCAGAAAGAGAGAGAGAGAGGGAACAGGAGAGAGAGAGAGACGAGAGAGAGAGAGAGATAGGCAAGTAGGCAGATGACAGACAGGCAGAAAGAGAGAGAGAGAGAGGAACAGGAGAGAGAGAGAGGGAACAGGAGAGAGAGAGAGAGGGAACAGGAGAGAGAGAGAGAGGGAACAGGAGAGAGAGGAGAGAGAGAGAGAGAGAGATAGGCAAGTAGGCAGATGACAGACAGGCAGAAAGAGAGAGAGAGAGGAACAGGAGAGAGAGAGAGGGGGAACAGGAGAGAGAGAGAGGGAACAGGAGAGAGAGAGAGAGGGAACAGGAGAGAGAGAGGAACAGGAGAGAGAGAGAGAGGAACAGGAGAGAGAGAGAGAGGGAACAGGAGAGAGAGAGAGGGGGAACAGGAGAGAGAGAGAGATAGGCAAGTAGGCAGATGACAGACAGGCAGAAAGAGAGAGAGAGAGGGAACAGGAGAGAGAGAGAGATAGGCAAGTAGGCAGATGACAGACAGGCAGAAAGAGAGAGAGAGAGATAGGCAAGTAGGCAGATGACAGACAGGCAGAAAGAGAGAGAGAGAGATAGGCAAGTAGGCAGATGACAGACAGGCAGAAAGAGAGAGAGAGAGAGAGAGATAGGCAAGTAGGCAGATGACAGACAGGCAGAAAGAGAGAGAGAGAGATAGGCAAGTAGGCAGATGACAGACAGGCAGAAAGAGAGAGAGAGAGATAGGCAAGTAGGCAGATGACAGACAGGCAGAAAGAGAGAGAGAGAGAAGAGAGAGAGAGAGGGAACAGGAGAGAGAGAGAGAGAGAGATAGGCAAGTAGGCAGATGACAGACAGGCAGAAAGAGAGAGAGAGAGGGAACAGGAGAGAGAGAGAGAGATAGGCAAGTAGGCAGATGACAGACAGGCAGAAAGAGAGAGAGAGAGATAGGCAAGTAGGCAGATGACAGACAGGCAGAAAGAGAGAGAGAGAGATGAGAGAGAGAGAGAGATAGGCAAGTAGGCAGATGACAGACAGGCAGAAAGAGAGAGAGAGAGATTGAGAGAGAGAGAGATAGGCAAGTAGGCAGATGACAGACAGGCAGAAAGAGAGAGAGAGAGAGGGAACAGGAGAGAGAGAGATGAGAGAGAGAGAGAAGAGAGAGAGAGAGGGAACAGGAGAGAGAGGAGAGAGGAGAGAGAGGAGAGAGGAGAGAGAGAGAGAGTGGAGAGAGAGAGAGGGGGGGGGGACAGGAGAGAGAGAGAGGGGAGGAGGAGGAGGGGGAAGAGGTGGATGAGGTGGAGGAGGAGGAGGAGGAGGAAGTGGAGGAAGAGGAGGGGGAGGTGAAGGAGGAGAAGGAGGAGGAGGAGGAGGAGGAGGATAAGGGGGAGGATAAGGGGGAAGAGGTGGAGGAGGAGGGTCGAGCTGGAGAAAGAGGAGAAGAAAAGAAGGAGAAGGAGGAGGGGATGAAAAAGGAGGAAGAGGGGGAACAAAAGGAAGAGATCGAAAAGGAGGAACAAGGTAAAATAAAGAGATGAAGAAAGAGGAGGAAGACAATGGAAGGAAGAGGAGAAGCATGATGTCAAAGAAGCACAGAGGGAGGAGGGGTAGAAAGAAAAGCATAAAAAGAAAGAGAAGAGAAGCAGCAGAAACAGAAGGAGTGTAGGAGGAGAAGAGGACTTGCCAATTCGGCAATTCAGAATAGAACACAAAAAGAAAAATACAATAACATCAACAACATTAAAATAATAATAATAATAATAGTAATAATAATAATAATGATAACAATAAAAACGATTGATTATTTTCAGTTTAATAAATGCAGAAGGCTTTGAGTATCTTACAATATTTTATTTTCTCGGTGTAAGAAAAAAAAATCATATATATAATACTATATCCATATCTATCTACCTATATAGCTATCTGTCTATCTATCTATCTATCTATTTACCTATCTTTATATCTATCTATATATCTATCTATTTATCTTTTTATTTTTATTTTATCTGTCTATAAAATATCTGCGTATTATATACTATATGCTATTATATGCACACACACACACACACACACACACACACACACACACATACACATACATACATACCTACATACATGCATACATACGTGCATGTGTACAAAGAGAGAAATGCAGAGAAGAGGGGGAAGGTTGCGATAAACAGTTGCAATAAGGCAGTAGAATGCTATAA
>NC_061830.1:41859639-41862139 GCF_019202785.1 Penaeus chinensis
GATGATTTTTAAAATTTTACCATTAATTCCATCTTTACATTGTTTCTGAGATACATAATGCTATTACTAATCAGTTGCATAATAAGAATAAATCCAATACCAATGAAAAATGGAAAAGTAAGATACCACAATCTCCCTTTCAGTTTACCACGCGATAAGAACAGGAAAAAATACGAACAGGAAAAATGACGATATGAAGAACATGTTCCCTCACGAGTAGAGCTGCGAGGTCTACGTCCTTTGAGATGCATTCGCCTGTTTAGAAGGAGGGGGGGGGGGGGGGGGCGTGGCGAGAATACAGTGAAAATTTTGAGTCTTTGTGTGTAGTGAGGGCTAAAACACACACACACACACACACCCACACACACACACACACACACACACACACACACACACACCCAGAAAAAAAAAACGACAGATATCAGGTTTCTAATTAACGTAAATAATGATCAATCTATTTGTCTATTTACTCTCTAAGCACAAAACGTTAGAATAAATACAAACTCGTACGCATGCATACACGCACACACCCACACGCAAGTACGTAAGCATTCACATACGCCCATGTGTGTGTGTAGGTGTGTAGGTGTGTGTTGTGTGTGAGCGATTGTGCATATATGTGTATATGTGTGTGTACATGTATGCATCTACATATGTATGTATATATGCATATATATCGTTATCACGAATATTTTCAGCAATACTATTACAACTCAGACTGCACAGTTATTAAGATGACCTACGCATATTTCCAAGACTATTGCAAAGACGGACATTATGTAATAAAGCACCGTCGTCTAAAAAGTTAATTTCTTCTTTATAGAAAATAGATGAACACTAGCAACAACATATTTAGAAATAATACTAATATTAACAATAAAGATTCTAAAAAAATAATCCAGAGAGAGAAAAAAAAGAAAAATGAAAAATGTAAAATATTTATAAATCCTCAAGTTATTTTCGTTGTTTAAAAGGATCTCGTTGCTGTGGGCATTTACTGCTCAATAAAACCATAACTTTTATACGAGTCTGGAAAAAAGTGTATCGTAGAAACTATGCATAGAATATATAGGTTTTATAATCTTGTTTTGTTGTTTTAATCCGGGTCCTCCCTCTCCTCCTCCTCCGCCTCCTCTTCCTCCTCGTCCTCTCCTTAGCCTTCGTCTTCTTCTTCTTTTTTTTCTTCTTCTTCTTCACCTCTTCCTCCTCGTCCTCTCCTCAGTAATCTCCCTTTTCTTCTTCTTCTCCACCTCCTCTTCCTCTCCCCATCCTTCTTTTCGTTCTTCTTCTTCTTCCTCTTCTTCTCCACCTCCTCTTCCTCTCCCCATCCTTCTTTTCGTTCTTCTTCTTCTTCCTCTTCTTCTCCTCTTCCTCCTTGTCCTCTCATCAGCCTTCTTATCTTCTTCTTCTTCTTCTCCTCCTCCTGTTGTTTTTGTTTTGTCTTTGTTCACAACAACGGTACAGGATTTTTATTTTACATTTCTGATTTCTTTTTTTCTCTGCATTTAAAAAAATCTGTTTTGTTAGTATTAATATTATTTCTTTACATGTTGTTGTTGTTTTCATCTATTTGTCCTTGTTTTATGCTGTGGTTTGGTCGTGTTTTATTGGCTCATTTCTTTGTGTTAGATTTATCATTATTGTTATCATTAATATTCATATCATCGTCGTTATTAATATCATCATTTTCTTCTTCTTTATCTTTATCATTCTTATTATTGTACTTGACATTATCTATATTATCATTCCTGTTAATATAGGAAATCATTATTATTATTGCTATTTATTATTGTCATTATTAGCATTATTATTACTATCATTCTTCTCTCGCTTTACTTTTTTCTTGTGTTATATTTTTTGTATTGTGTACCATTTTTTAAGATTTTTTTTTTTTGGCTTGTACATATCATTATCACATCGTCATTACTATTTGTATTTTTAAGATCCTCCTCCTCATCATCATCACCGTCATCATCATCATCGTCATTATCACTGTCATCATTATTATCACCATCATCCTCATCATCATCATCAACATCATCGTCATCATCACCGTCATCATCATCGTCATTATCATCGTCATCACCATTATGAATCATTATCGTTATCATCACCGTTATCATCATCATTATCATCTTTATCGTCTTCATCATCATCATCATTATCATCATCATCATCATTATCATCATAATAATCATCATTACTGTCATAATCATCATCATCGTCAACATCATCATTTTCATCATCGTCAACATCATCATTTTCATCATCATTATCATCATCAACATCCTTCTTCTCCTCCTCATTACCAACATCAATATCATCATCATCAACATCCTTCTCCTCCCCCTACTCTTCATTATCATCATCATCATCTTCATCATCATCAAATCAACGTTAATGTAATGGAGGCTTACAATTGCGAAAATCATATTGCAAGTTGAGATGGAAGGGAGAGGATAAAAAAAAATATATTATAAAAGTCACAAAAAACAACAAC
>NC_061830.1:41867472-41869972 GCF_019202785.1 Penaeus chinensis
GTGTTGTAATTATAATGATTTATGTAAGCATGTATGTATGGGTCTGTATGTAGTTTATGTATGGTATGTATGAATGTATGGATGTATGTGATTATGTATGTTATGTATGCATGTATGGCGTGTGTTTTAGATAAGAACGGAACGACAGAAAGAGGGGACATAGAAAGAAAGAAAGAGAGAAAAAAGAGTGAAAGAAATTTAGGAAACATCTTCGGTGGGCTTTAAAGTGTTTGGAAAAAACGAGCGACTAGCAAAAGAAAAGAGAAACAGAAAAACAAATAAAAGCATGAGGCAGTAAGAAAACCAAGAAAATGGAGAAAAAAGAACAAAAAGCAAAGCAGATTTGACAGACGCAAAAGCATTACAAAACAGCCCCAACCTTTCTTCCAACAACAAGACTTTGTTTTCATTTAAAACCAAAACATCATTTCCTCACATGCACGAGTTCTCATACATTCAGAAGCCCTCCCTTATTTGGCACGATGCAAACTCGATCCTTTGCAATGTGCATGCAAGAGTGATCCGAAAATCTCATTGTAACTCATGAACGAAAATCTCAATGTTAAATTCATCCGTGAAATTCTAGTTGAACGAAAAGGAGGCAGCACAGCGTTCACTGTTCTTCCGGGGAGTTCAGTCTCTTGTGTTTTCCTTCGTCTTTGTTGAATGGATTATCTAAGTGGTCTGGGATCGTCCTGTATCTCTCTCTCTCTCTCTCTCCTCGATCGCACAAATCTCCAAGACATCTAACACTTCCTTATAGCCATCTCGCTCTCTCTCTCTCATCACGTCCATAGCGCTCTCTCTCTCATCTCTCTCTCTGTCTTCTGTCTGTCATCTCTCTCTCTCTCTCTCTCCATCTCTCTCTCTCTCTATCCTCCTCTCCTCCTCCACTTCTCCTCTCTCTCTCCTCTCTCTCTCTCTCTCTCTCTCACTCTCTCTCTCTCTCTCCAATCCAAGCGCAACGGAGGCCATGTCCGATTGAAAAAAAATATAGGAAAATTACTGGTTGATAATGGATATATCATTGGCGTCAATTAGAGCATGTTCTCTTTCATAATTGATGATACTAATGAGCTCTTTATGGAGAATATCTTTTGGATTATTCAAATCGCCGGCGAGGTATTTGCAGTTTGTGAAGATAAATTACAGCGAAGACATGTCCGAGCGTGAATGGATTGCTGCAGATAATGAAATGACTCTTTTGTGGCCTCGATGACCGGAAGATAATGATGTAAAAAATGATACAGGTTTGGTTCAGATTTACTGCACGTTGCACAAATGTCATACGCTTAACGTTCAGAATTTTTTTCTTTTTTTTTTTTTTGTGATTCATGGAGAAAATATTTATTTTTCGCATACGAAGCACTCACACTCACACACGCGCACTCACGTACACACACGCACACACACACACACACACACATCACACAATGGTGTAAGCCAACAGCACAGCACACACACACACACACATACACACACACACACACAAACACATACAAAAACACACAACAACAACATTTTTTTAGCGCCGAAAATTTAAACATGACGTACTTATTGCAAGCTTGCATATCTGATTCAAAATCCAAATACAACATTGCAACAATAAATGGCCGTCATTCGGGTTTTAAAAGCCCACAACTTTTAAAAAAACATATGGAAGGATTACCAAACCCCTAAAAAAAAAAAGGGGAGGACACAACAGAATAATATACGGAAATATTGATGTTTAAATGCCCAATAGAAAAAGATAGATGGTGAAAAAATTAATTGAAAAAAGGGGATGAAATAAATTCATCGTTATCATTATTGACATGTTCTTTTTTAGCACCCATCTTAAAAAAGGAAAAAATTAAAAAACGATGGTAATAAAAAAAAAAAAAAAAAAAAAAAAATGAAAAATAAATTACAAAAAAAAAATTATGGCGGGTTAAAAAACAAAATAAGATTGAAAAATTTCTTTAAAATAAATTAAAATTCATGACAAAAACAAGGGGAAAGAAAATTTTTAGATAACAAAGAAAAATTAGCCTCATTAACACTAATGGAAGCAATGATAAACTAGCGATCATTCCCTTGCGGTTGCGGATGAATCTTTTCAAAAAAAACATGAGGGGAAAAGATCAGAATGATTGGTTAAAATTGTGAAAAAGGAAATATCAATAGTAATGGTAATAAGGATAATGATGGGGGTGGTGATTAGGATGAAATTGTTATTAGAAATAACGATGTTTAGGGACAGCCGTTTATATAAGATGATGATGTTGATAATGAAAATTTGTAAAAATTAAAATAATAAAAAATAGAAATTTAAATAAAAAATAATGATAAAAATTTTACATTGATGATAAAGATAATAATAAAAATAAGGAAAATTAATAATGAAAAAAATAAAAATTAATAATAATAAAAAAATAATAATAAAAATGTTTGGCTAAAAATAAGGATAACGATAAATAAAAAAAATAATGAAAAATAACCAAAATAATAATAACAATGC
>NC_061830.1:41899972-41909972 GCF_019202785.1 Penaeus chinensis
AAAGGGCAGGAAGGTTGGACGAAGCGGGGAGGGATAGTAAAACAGTTGGGAAAGATAGTGATAAAGAGGAGATAGAGAATGATGATAATGATAATGATAGGCGGTATGTTGATGATGATGACGATGATGATACTACTACTACTACCCCTACTACTACTAATGATAATAAAGATGATAATAATATGGAAAATAAGAATGAAAATGCCAATGACTATGATAATAATTATATTAATAATAATAATGATAATCATAATAATGATAATAATACTCATAATGATAATAATGATGATACTACAACTAATAACGAGTCTGTAGCTCAGCTCCGTTCCGTAAAACAAAGGAATGCAGTAAATAATTCCTTGGTAATAAATATTTCTTCCAAAAAATTAGCAAGAATTCACTAAAATAGAAAAGGAAATGAATGAACAGATATACTCACAGTACACGTATCTGTTCATGTACAGAACAACAACAACAGCAACAAAAACAAAAACAAAAACAAAAACAAAAACAACAAAACAAAATCGGTTACGCAAAATTGTAAAAAAAAAAAGAAAAAAAAAAAAAGAATCAAGGCCCGTAATGTTTCACAGTAATCTCTTCCCTCAGATCTTCTTCCTGAAATGCACTTAACGACCTCCGTCTCGCCAAGCAAAACATCCCAGATTCCTCGACGAAAGTGAAATTAGACGCTTTTTATCTCTCCCCCCCCCCCCCCCGAGCGCTGTTTCAGTCAAGGTGAGGGGAAGGGGGAGGAGGAAAGGGGAAGGAGGGGGAGGGGAGGAAGGGAGGGGGAGAAGGGGAGGGAGGGGAAGGGGTGGAGGAAGGAGGAGGGAGGGGGAGAAGGGGAGGGAGGAGAAGGGGTGGAGGAAGGAGGAGGAAGGGGAAGGAGGGGGAGGAGGAGGGGAAGGGGGAAGAGGGGAAGAAATAAAGAAAAAAAAGAAAAAAAAAGAGGAGGAGGGGGAGGGGGAAGAAGAAGAAGAAGAAGAAGAAGAAGAAGAAGAAGAAAAGGAGGAGGAAGAGAAGAAGGAGACGATAACGACGACGGCAAGGATAAGGATGAAGAAGAGGATAAGGAGTAGGAGGAGGAGGAGAAGGATTAAGAGAAGTAGGAAAACAAGGAAAAGACGAACATGAAAAGAAAGGAGAATAGAAAGGAGAAAAAAAAAGTACATCTCATTACAAAAGAAACATTCCACAGAAAATCATGAAGTCACATTGTTCTCACGTAAAAAAAGAAAGAAGAAAAATAAGGAAAAAAAGGAATGGAAAGCAAAAGGACTGGTGTTAATTACCTGATGAATAGAGTGTCCTTTATAGAATAAGATTGAGGAGATCGAGAGTTGCAAGAATGTGTGAGGACAGCCTGCTATGCTTCTTTTCTTTTCGAATCACTATTATCACTACTACATTAATATCATTATTATTATTGTTGTTTTTATTATTACTATTTTTCACTATTATCACTATTATCATTATTATTATTATTATTATTATTATTATTATTATTATTATTATTATTATCATTATCATTATCATTATTACTATTACTACTCCTCCTACAACTACTATTATTATTATCCCTCGCCCCTTGATTCCTCTTCTCCTTTTTCTTCCAATTTCCCACCCCCTTCGCTCCCTTCTCCTCCCTCTTCTCCGCCCCTTCCTTCTTCTTCCTTCTTCTCATTTTTCACCCTTCTACTCCCTCATCTTCTCATCTCCCTCATCCCCCCCTTCTTCATCTTCAACTCCCTCACCTCCTTCTCCTCCCCTCCCTCCTTATCTCCCTCAGCTATCCTTTCTGCTCCCTTTCCTCCCTCCTTCTTTTCTCCGCCCTTCCCTTCCTCTTCCCTCATACATTTCTTCCCCTCTTCACCCCCTCCCTTCTGCTCCCTTGCCTCCCCCATCCCCTCCTCCCTTCTTCCTTTCCTCCCTCATCCTATTCTGTAACACTTCCTTTCCCGCCACCCTTTCCCTTCCCTCCACACATCCCTCACCCACTCCCTCCTTCTCCCTTCCTCTCCCCCTCTTTTCACCCCCTCCCCGCCCTTCTCCACCCCTTTGTTCTCCCTGTTCTCCTTTCACCCCCTCCCTTCTCCAACCCTCCCTCCCCCCCTTCTCCCTCCCCCCCAAGCGACCCGCTCGGCACACGATCTAAATCAGCCGTGAACACTGATGGCGGAGTCCTCGGGTACCACTTGAAGCCGCGAGAGTTAAGCCACATCTTTATTCGTCGCAGAGATGACAGCGCGGGCCATAATAGCAGCTATCATTCAGCGGCCGCAGCGCTCTCCTCCCGACAGCCGAAGACAGCTCCCCGCTACCCCAAGGGCGCTCGACAATATCCCTTGGCTGTCGCTGGCTGTCGTCGAGATCTTTGCACCGAGGCTATAATTTCCGGGGAATCGAGTCTGCCGGGATCTCCGGGCGAGGCAGGGCTATGGTTTGTAAGCGGTCTTTTTTTCGGTGGTGTCGGGTGATTGCAAAGGATCTGCAATCCACCTCCCAAACAAGCGGTCGGGTTGGTTTGCAAAAATACTACTCTTGCAAGATTTTTTTTTTTTTTTTTCAAGACGAGGCCTGATAGCTAATTGAATATCCACACACGTTTGTCAAAAGGCCTGACAGCAACATTTATAGAAGTTCCTTTTTCGGTGATTTACATCCCAAAAGATAAATTACTTCGAGATCATTGAAAAAAGTGAATATATATATGACGTAGAGACGCCAGCTGGCTGTATGCGCTCTGACGTTGACGGAAGGTAACAGGAATGGGAGGGGAGGGAAGGAGGGAGGTCAGAGGAGGGAAGGTGGGAGGGAGAGGGAAGGAGAGGGAGAAGGAGGGAGGAAGAGAGACGGGGAGGGAGGGAGGGAGAGGGAGGGAGTGAGGGTGAGGGGGAGAGAGAAAGAAAAAGAAAGAAAGAAAGAAAGAAAGAAAGAAAGAGAGAGACAAGTGTGACGAAAGAGAGCTATATATGGGCTGGAAAAAACGAACTTACGCAGAATTGGCGACAGTTGATTAAAGGTTTGACGTCGAGGTGAAAACTGAGTTACAGATGAACAAATTTCATTCGCTTCTTACATCATCGTGCTTTTATTTATACCCGCAAAACCTGACGGGAATCCAGATTCCTTTCGTGCGTATTAATTTGCCTGCTCTTTCACTACAAAGATGTATATAGTAGATATATATATATTCATATATATATACCTAATTACCCAACTCCCTCTATCTGTCTGTCTATCTATCTATATAGATATGTGTGTTTGTGTGTGAGGGATCTTGGTTCCCCGTCAGAGGTTTGTGAGTATGAATAAAAGCACTATTAAGTGAAAAGCGTATACAATTTGCATAAAAAGAAAATAAAAAAAGTATATATGCATACATATATATATATATATATATATATATATATATATATAGATATGAGACATTTCCACACAGTCTCCTTCTCACAGCCCGCAACACAGTCAAGTGACCCGCAGTTTCCGGACTACAGTTACTTTACCTGTTGTCACGTCCGCTGAAGTAGCCCCTTACCCGCCGCCGCCGCCGCCCCTGGCATGCACTCTCGAACGCTTCCATCACCGCCCATTAGCTTGATTTATGTCTCAGTCTTGCCCTACGAGACTTAGAACTTCCCCTGGCGATGACGTCATAAGCTACTTGTGTCCACTTGGTTAATTTTTGTTTTAAGTTCTGTTCATTTTTTGTGATTTGTTTATTTTATATGTTTATATTTAATTTTAGTATCTATTTATTTATGTATTTATTTATTTGTTATTCATTTATTCATCTATTTATCTGTCTGTCTGTATATGTATTTATTTATTAATCTACCATTCTAATGATCTATTTATTCACTTATCTAATCACCTTTTCATCCATTCACTCATTTATCAATTTCCTGCTTCATATCCTTCCACCTTTCCTTCGTCTATTTATCATTTTTTTTTTTTTTTCTCAAGAACCGCTATTTGGACTTCTCTTCTTCCCGCCCCTGTGATTACGTAACATGTTTGACCGACAGTAATCTGGTTAAAATCGCTGTTGCTTAAGTGTGCTTTGTAATTAGTCCTCGGTCTCTCCGCTAACGAGGGCAACGAGCGAGACAATTGTTCTGCTTCTTGGGAGACTCGTGTCATTCTTTAAAGTGTCTTTTTTTCTTTTTTCTTTTCTTTTCTTCTTTTTTTTCCTTTTCTCTCTTGTCTTGTTTGTTTATGTGTGTGTGTGTTTAAACAAACAAATAAAATTAACTAGATAAATCTAATAAAACAAATAAAAACAAAGACATATAATCAAAACAAATGAAACAAACAACACCCCTACCCCCCCACCCCCACCCATCACAGGCCTACCCATGTAGCCAGCTTGCAAAGACTGCAATTTGCAACCTCCGCCAGGGCTGCCTCGGCGTCCAGATTGCACGGCGAGTAACTCCCGGGTGTATGGCTGGCGTCGCTTGTCAGGCTTTATGCTCCTTCGCCTTTCAATTATCGTGAGGCCGCGGTTTGTGTCTTTTTCTGGCTGTCTTGTCTTGTTTCTTTGTTTGCTTTGTGGTTGTGTTTCTTTGTCTGTCTGTTTATCAGTTTGTCAATCTGTCTGTTTGTCTATTTGTCAGTCTGTCTTTCTGTCTGTCTGTCTGTTTGTCTATTTGTCAGTCTGTCTTTCTGTCTGTCAGTCTGTTTGTCTGTTTATTTGTTTCTCTAAATTTCTATGTCTGCCTGCCTGTCTGTCTGTCTGACTGTTTGTCTGTTTTTTATGCCTCTCTCTCTCTCTGTCTCTGTCTTTCTGTCTGTTTGTTTGTCTGTCTGTCTCTTTCTCTCTTTCTCTCTCTCTCTCTCTCTCTCTTTCTCTCTCTCCCTCTCTTTTTCTCTCTTTCCAGACACACATACACACACTCTCATACATATATAGATACCCCCCCCCCCCCTCTCTCTCTCTCTCTCGCTTTCTTGATTCATGTTTTTTTTTTATTATTATTATTTATATATCAAATCGCTCTCTCTTTCTTTTAATTCCTCTGATTATAGTTACTATTATCATCATCATTATTATTATTATTATTATGATTATTATTATTATTATTATTATTATTGTTATTATTATTATTATTATTATTATTACTACTACTATTATTTTCATTATTGTTAATATTATTATAATTCTTATTATCATTGTTATTACTATCCTTATTATTATTATTATTATCATTATTATCATTATCATTATCACCATCAACATCATCATCACCCCCCCCCCCCCCGAAAGCGCTTGCCTCATCGCCCCCAATAGACATGAGGTCGGCCGGAGCGCTCGCGGACTTAAAGGTGTTAAGCGGGAGCAGTCGGTGGTCGATTGTAAATATTATGGTACCTGTTTTTTTCTCGCTCTTGTTGTCTTTTGTCGCCACGAAGTCTCCTCGTCGGAGGGGGGGGGGGGGGGAGATAGCCGGCTGGTCTCGCTGGCGGCGCGGGGAGCGTGATGGGGGATGGGGGGATGGATTGTTTGTTTCGGTTTTGTTTGTCTTTGTTTGATGTCTTGTTTGTTTGCTGGCGTTTATTTGTTCGTTTGTCTTCGATTTTTTGAATATTATTTGTCTTTAATTTGTTGGCTTCTTTTTGAAGGCTTTTATTTTTGTCTTTCATCTGATGGCTTTTATTTTCGTCTTTTATTCGATTAAAAAAAATGGATGAGTTTTATTTGTCTTTTATTGAATGGATTTCATTTTTTTCATATATGTGTTTGCCTCTATCTTTCTTTTAATTTGTGTTATTTGTTGACTTTTACTTTTTGACCTTTATTTGGTAGATTTTTGTTGACTTTTGTTTTTGTCTTTGATTTATTGTTTTTTTTTCTTTGCATATTTTGGGCTTCTATTTTTGCCCTTAATTTGCTGGCTTTTATTTTTCGGGCTCTATTTGTGGCTTTTTTTTCATCTTTTATTTGTTGGCTATTATTTTCGTCTTTTATTTATTAGCTTTTATTTGCGTCTTTTATTTTTGGCTTTTATTTGCGTCTTTTATTTTTAGCTTTTATTTGCGTCTTTTATTTTTGGCTTTTATTTGCGTCTTTTATCTTTGGCTTTTGTTTGCGTCTTTTATTTTGGCTTTTATTTGCGTCTTTTATTTTTGGCTTTTATTTGCGTCTTTTATTTTTGGCTTTTATTTGTGTCTTTTATTTTTGGCTTTTATTTACATCTTTTGATTATGGCTTTTATTTGCGTCTTTTATTTGTTGGCTTTTATTTGCGTCTTTTATTTGTTGGCTTTTATTTGCGTCTTTTATTTGTTGGCTTTTATTTGCGTCTTTTATTTATGGCTTTTATTTTCGTATTTTATTTTTTGCTTTTATTTGCATCTTTTGTTTTCGGCTTTTATTTGCGTCTTTTATTTGTTGGCTTTCATTTGCGTCTTTTATTTGTTGGCTTTTATTTGCGTCTTTTATTTGTTGGCTTTTATTTGGGTCTTTTATTTTTGGCTTTTATTTGCGTCTTAATTTTGGCTTTTATTTTCGTCTCTTATTTTTGGCTTTTATTTGCGTCTATTATATTTGGCTTTTATTTGCGTCTTTTATTTGTTGGCTTTTATTTTCGTCTTTTATTTGTTGGCTTTTATTTGCGTCTTTTATTTGTTGACTTTTATTTTCGTCTTTAGTTGTTGGCTTTTATTTGCGTCTTTTATTTGTTGGCTTTTATTTTCGTCTTTAGTTGTTGGCTGTTATTTTCGTCTTTTTTGCATATTATTGGTTCGCATTTGCTTTTATCGTTTGTAGTCGGCTCGCTGCCTCTTGTCTCGTGGCGGCCGCCTGCAGCATCCGTGCTTTTCGTTCTGCTAAAAGGTTTTGACATTTTGACTCGCTGTCGTCACTCCGCGGAGGACGGGTCTCGCCTTCCTCTTTTCATCTTAACTACGTGTATATTTGGTCTTTTGAAGGTTTATTGTTATCGTCTATGTTATTACTGTACATTTCTCTTCTTTCTTTCTCTTTTCCTCCTTTTCTCTCTATTTTTTATCCTTCTCTCCTCATTGTTGTTTTCGTTCTTGTTTGTCTTCTCCCTCTTCTTAGTCGTATATGCTCTCTTATCTTTTTTTTCTTTTCATTATGGTGATTATACTGAAACACGTAATTTTAGTCTACTTTGCTCTTTAACACTTAAGGTATTCTTACCTTATCATTTCTTATTGCTCTTGCTGTTGCAAAATCCCTCATGTTTACTATGATTATTCTTGTACCTTGTGGACATGCTGTTCGTACTCCTACTGTGCATATAAGTGTTAGTTCAAAAATCCGTTATGCACTCATTAATGCATTCCTGGCGATTTGCATTGGAGAAAGATCAACATGCAATTAAACATGCACAGTTGCAGGCATGCATATGAAACACTTTATCCCCTTACACATGCATATTTATGCCTGCTAATTACCCCCCTATCTTTTTAGTAAGTACGGCGCTTAGTTCATTCTCCACCCGCTGTTTGCAAAAGCGATAACGACAGTTCATAAACCTCGCGTTCAACTAAATACCCCGACGTATAAAACTGATACCCTCATCTTGTGCAAACACGAAGTCAATCCCTTGCAAAAACGAGAGGGTATGAAAGACCCCCCAGGGCTGGGAAGAAGGGACCCCACGAGGCGGCGGAGGAACAAGGCGGAGGAAAGAAAGAGGCAAAGAAAAAAAGGAATTCAAGGAAAAGAAATAGAAGAAGAAGGAGGAGGAGGAGGAGGAGAAGAAGAAGAAAAAAAAAGCGATTCGACATGCGCACGAACAACAACGGCACAATACCCATTGTCCACCAGCGCCAGTCGAGCATGAAAGCTGTAATAACAATCCCTCTTCGCCATCAACACTTCCTCAGTCCCCGTGAGGAGCTCTAGACGCTTGGAATGCCAGGCACCGCCACCCAGCGTGCCAAGGGTGCCTGACCACCATGCCTGAGGTGTCTGCCCGATGCATGCGTGAAACTCACACTCCCAGGCGTTTGTACACTCACTCGCCCCCCCTTTCTCTCCTTCATGTGGAGGCAATTAAGGCGATTTATTCACTCGAATCCGCACCCGTGTTTCTCCGTGTGACATTTCTCTCTGATTTAATACTTCCCTGATTTTCGGTCTTCTGCTTCCCCTTCTGCTGAAAACATATCCTCCTTTCCTCCTCCATTCCCTCCTACTCCCTCCCTTCACCCTCTCTTTGCCATGTCGTCCTCTCTTCTGCTTTCCTCTTTCCTTCTCTTTTCTTCCTTTCTTTGTCTTTACCTTCCACTACCCCGCCATCCCCTCCACTTCGCTTGTCCTTAAATTCTTCCTCTCTTTCACCTTCCTTTGCCATGTAGTCCTTTCCTCCTTCCTCCCTCCTTATCTTCCATCCTCTGTCTTTCCCTTCCGCAATCCCTATCCTCTTTACTTCCCTTGTCTTCCCCCTCTTTCTCCCTTCCCCCTTCTTTCTTCCCCTTTCCTTCCCTTCTCTTTCAATCTCCTTTTATTTCTGCTTCTCCCTGCCCTTTACCAAGCTGCGCTCCCTTTTCTTTTTCTCTTCTCTTCTTCCTATTTCATGACCCCTCCACCCCTTCCAACCCCCCCCCCCACTTCCCTCACTCTCCTAAACTTCCTCCCTTTCCCCTTCTCCCTCCCCTAACCACTTTACCATCGCTTCCCCCCATTTCCCTTCCGTTACCACTCCCCCCCTTCTCCCTTCTCTCCTACCATTACTTCCCCTTCCTCCTTACCTTTTCCCCATATCCCTTTCCTTTCCCCCTCCCTTCCTTCCTCCCTCTTCCACGTATCCTCCCTCCCCTTTCCTCCCTTACATCCCTCCCTTTTCCCCTCCTCCCTCCTCTTAACCCTCCCTCCCTTTCCTCTCTGGCGGTGACACGTATCATTAGCCCCTCCTATGCCCTTGTCATGACCCCCCCTCCCCTACACCCTTGTCATGAACCCCCGCTCCCCCATGCCCTTGTCATGAAGTGAGTGCCTGACGCGGAACAGCTGCCCGAGCCTGATTTATGGCAGGTGGGACCGAGACGCGCCGCCGAGGGCCTCCTGACGGACTGTACAGCTGATCGAGGAGGCTGTGAAGGAGGGTCTCAGGAGGGCAAGATCGGGTCTGACAGCTTCAGATTTTATTTTATTTTATTCTTATTGTCTTTTCTCTTTCCTTTTATTTTCTTTCTTTTTTTCTTTTTTTGTATATGTATTTTGAAAATTTTATTTTCTTCTTTTCCTTATATGTTTTTTTCCTTTTGATTCTCTTCTTTTCTACTTTCTTATTCCTTTTTCTTTATAGAAACAGGGTGCTGGGGTCTGAGAGAGTCTAGAGAGGTAGAGCGAAAGAGGGAAGAGGTGTGGAAAAGGAAGACGAAGGGAAGGAAGTAAAGAAAAAGAAGCAAAGGGATGAAATGAGGAAGAATAATGATTATAAGGAATGGTGGTGATGGCGAGGAAGGAGATAAATAGATTGGGAGAAGGAAAAGAGGGGGGAGGGAATGAGAGAGAAACGGAGAGAGAGAGAGAGAGAGAGAGAGAGAGAGAGAGAGAGAGAGAGAGAGAGAGAGAGAGAGAGAGAGAGAGAGAGAGAGAGAGAGAGAGAAAGAGAGAGGGAGAAAATAAAAGAGAGAGAGAGAGAGAGAGAGAGAGAGAGAGAGAGAGAGAGAGAGAGAGAGAGAGAGAGAGAGAGAGAGAGAGAGTGAGAGAGAGAGAGAGAGAGAGAGAGAGAGAGAGAGAGAGAGATAAAGAGAGAGAGAGAGAGAGAGAGAGATAAAGAGAGAGGGATAAAGAGAGATAGTAAGAGAGACGTATGTCATTCTAAGAAAACCAGTTTCTTGAAATGGTACAATTTTGGCCTCTCTGCCTATCTCGCAACACGACCCCCTCTGTCAACGGTACACCTACGCACTGAACAAATTTTTCTGACTCGCACAACTACGAAAACACACTCACAGCTTACTCACACCATTTCATAGAACGTTGATGGTTGCTCGGCACACATGGGCACGTGCCA
>NC_061830.1:41914972-41923159 GCF_019202785.1 Penaeus chinensis
GAGAGAGAGAGAGAGAGAGAGAGAGAGAGAGAGAGAGGAAGATACATTGACAGAGTGACAGACAGAGACAGAGAAACAGAGAATGATAATAGGACAGACAAACAAACGATAAACAAAACACCGTCTCAAACAAAAAAATCCAAAAACAGAAAACAAATCCCGAACAGCCTGTGCCCCGAGCGCCACGCCCACGAGGAACGAGCCTTAAGAACGAGCCTATTACCACATTGGCTCAAAGAACGACAGGACTCTCGACGACCCACGCCCTTCCTACGACCACTTTATCTCCCAAGTGTCGTAAAAAGGACGACTCGCGGGGCCTAAGTGAGAGACTGGGATCTTTAGCTGAAAAGGAGACTGACCTTTGGCCTTGCGATAACCAAGGGGGACTGAATTGCCTTGTTGCACGTACGACACAAAGGGGCGGAGGGTAATGCATAAAAGAAAGGAGATAATGTTAGGAAGGAATTGTCTGATAAGGAGAGAGAGAGAATGGCAGAGAGAGATTTTTAGGGGGGGAGGGGGGCGTTTGTCGCATACACACATGTGTGTGTATATACATATATGTATGTAGACAGATATATAGATAGACAGAGAGAGAGTGAGAGAGAGAGTGAGAGAGGGTAAGAATGAGAGAAAGGTGGATAAGAACAGATAACCAAAATAGCGAGACCAGAAAAATCTGCGAAACACATAAAGAAAAAAAAAGAAAAAAAAAAGACATCGGGTTACTTCGTACAAGTCATTGGAAAAGAAAAGTATAAATAAAAATAAATATAAGAATGAAAAAAAGATCTCGAGCGCGTGACGGCCGCTGGAGTCATGCCGGGATCAAGTCACTCTGCCCGGAGGTGAGTTTGTTTTGCCAACATGGCTGACTTTGATGAGGTGTTAAAAGTCCGAGATTTATATTTACGCTCCCTGACTCTACGCGCGGGCTACATATCATTAACTTCATTAATTCTATGTACGTTTATGACACACTTTAGCGTTGATATCTTCTCGGGTTACTCTTTTTTGTAATTCCCTTTTCCTTCTTCCTTTCCCTTTTTCTTTTTTTCTTTTTTTCTTTTTTATCTTCACTCTCCCTTCATCCGGACTCGTAACGGCGTCCGAATCGTCGGGCGAAATACGCGAAGGTTTTTGGTTTCGGAAGGTGATTTACGAGCCACGACGCGAGCGGGAAACAGCCGCCAAGCGTGCCAGGGCGATTCCGATACGACTTTATTAAGCATAATACGACTAGAAGAAGACGTTCTCGCTCGTCGTACTCGAGACAGGCTGGGAAATGCCGGCTGTGGCGTTCTCGCGAGACCGAATGCATGAATCCGCGCTCTACTCTTTGGCGTTCGTGTAAGGCTGTGTATGAATGCGAATTAATCCTCATCTTAATTCTATTCATTTAAAGTTCGTGTAAAGCTATGTATGAATCAGATTTATTTTCTCTCTTTTTAAAGGCTGTGGTGTGAATCGCGTTCGTTTTTGGCGTTCGTGTAAGACCGCGTTTGCGAATCCGCGCTCTCCTTTTGACGTTTATGTAAGTCCGAGTGTGTGGATCCAAGCGTTCTTTTTGAGGCGTTCGCGCAAGGCCAATTTTGTGATTAATGTTTGTCAACAGGAAATATCTCACGTTTCAAGAAGATTTCAGGAAAAATTATATTTGCCGCAGAAGAGGATGAGGTCACCGGTTGTGAATATTAGGTTTGAAATTAAAGTCAAACACTGAAAGAGGAGAAAAATTAATGGAACTCGCCTGCACTCACGGTCTTTGAGGCAGCCGTCAGGACCCGCTTGCGGAAAAGGACTAGATATTCGTAAAAGGAAATGATATAAGTGAATGAATAGGGTGATGATGAGGATGAGGAGTAAGAGAAGGAGGAGGAGGAGGAGAAAGGAGAAGGAGGGGATAATGATAACGAAGATAATGAAGTTCAGGAGGAGGAGGAGGAGAAATATAGAAAGTTTTGTTTCTGTGTTTGTACTTTCACACACACACACATAAATATATACCTATCTATCTATCTATCTATCTACACACACACACACACTTATGTGTATATATATATATATATATATATATATATATATATATATATACATATATATATGTACACACACACACACACACACACACACATATATATATATATATATATATATATATATATATATATATATAAATATATATATATATATATATATATATATATATATATATATATATATATATATATAAAACGCTTGTAACTGGTACAAAGATAACCCACTTAATAATAAACAATACAGCACAGCGTTAGCTCAGCACCAACTAGAATAAAAAGGAAAAACAATCAAAACAAAACTGCGCATATATTTCACTCTCCACAAAGTAGCTCTCAGGCAGAGTAGTTAAGACCTAATCTTGTTAATCAAGTTGAAAGCATATCATCCGGCTGGGCGTGTTGCAGATAGAGCTGGCGGGGGAGGGGGTGGGGTAGTGGATGGGGTGGGGGACAAGGGACAAAGGGAGAAGGGGGAAGAGGGAGGAGGGGGAAGGGGTGAGGGAGGAAGCAAGAGGGAATAGTGGAAGAAGGGACGAGGGGGGGGGGGGGCTGAGAGACGACGGGGAGGGATGGACGAAGGGAGAAAGGAAGGGGGGAGGAGAGGAGGGAGAATGACGAGGCCGAGAGGGGAAGTCTAGGGTACAAGGGTAAGAGGAGAAAGAGGAAGGAAGAGGGGAGAGGAAGTAGAAGGAGAGAAAGGTAGATAGTAGGAGGAAGGGGACGAAGGAGAGAAGTAAAAGTAAAAGTAAGAAGACAAGAGGAGGAGAGAAAAAGGCGGATGAGAGAGAAAGAAAGAATAAAGGGAGGAAGGATAGAGGGAAAGGATGCTAGGGAGAGGAGGAAAGGAGAAAGACAAGAATAAGAGAGAGAGGAACAAAGAGAAGAAGGATAAGAGCAAAGAGAAAGGGGAGGGGAGGAGGGGGGGGGGGGGCAAGTGACAGCGAGAGTGCTGGCTCATCTCCTGTTACACCACAGATGGAAAATTATTTAGTGGATCAGCGTACAACTCGTCGACTTTGCAAAGCGCTTTCATGCTGGACGCCATAATTATTCAGCGTGTAACAGAATAGTGAGGAATTATGGGACGAATGAATGAACAGCTTAAGCGGACGAGAGACAAATATCCGAATAAACTCCGCTAACAGGGCGAGGGGATTTAGCTCGTAATCCTGGGTAATCAGGTGTGGGCGCCGTGAGCTTAAAGGTAAATTTCACGTTTGCTTCTTTCCTTTCTATGCACACACACGTGGACACAAGCACACGCGCACGCATGCGCACATGCATACCCACGTACGCACATAGAGGTATACACACACATACACACACATAGGCACACACGCACAGGCACACACACACACACACACACACACTTAAACTTAAACCCACATACATACACTCACACACAAATACACACACATACACACAAATAGACATATATCTTAAGACTATATTTCTCCAGCTTCCTTACAACTTCAGGCACCAAGACAGACTATTCATCTCGCCTTTAATTAAGAAGTGAACGAAGTGTATCATTACCCAGATGGCTGTTCCATTATTATTCTAAATGTGATAGCAGGATAATGGCAGGAATATGATAAGGATTTTAGGATTCGGAGGCGAGGTTTAATAAAAAGGACAGACAAGCATCATGAATTTGCGAGTCCTCGACCAGAGAAGACGAACGACTGAGATACAGTTTTTATGCGAGTAATGCGATGATTATCCCTGTATATTTACTGTTTACAAGTCGTTTATATCCCGCTGCTGATGTGAACACTGAATGCCCTTGCGTAATCAGCATAAGCAAAGCTCACAGACACATAAATCCTGCAGCTGTACAGGGAGGTATTGGAACATATGCATCGCTCGCACGCACACGACAGCACGCGTGCACGCACGCACGCACGTGCACACAGACGCATCCCTCACACACACACACACACACACACACACACACACACACACCCACACACACACACACACACACACACACACACACACACACACACACACACACACGCGCGCGCGCGCGCGCGCATGCATACGCGTATCCCACCGTCCAGACATACACACACACACACATACATAAATACACACACACACCTACGCGCACACTAACGCACATGTGACCACCAGTGGCATGTTTGGTCGAATCCTCCATAAACAGAGGCTGGTGAGCAGAAGTAGGTTCTTGGCCGACCTACACGTGCATACACACACACATGCGCACGCGTATACACATGCACCCACACATACATACTGATAGACACACTCATGCACTTAAATACTCACAGACGCCTGTGTATAAACTAACATTGATATACAGACAGACTTGTATATACTCGAGTTGAAACATATACATACACACAAACACAAAAGAAAGCAAACACTCACAGAACACACACACACGCAAACAGACAAACAAATAAACCGATGAACACCCACACACACAAAAACAAACAATCACACACACAAACATACACACACACACCAACAAACACACATATTCACACACACACACGTATACACAAACACATATTCACACACGCACAAAAACAAACCAACAAACATACACACACACTTGTACTAACACAAACAAACAAACAAACACACGCAAACAAACAAACACACACACACACACACTTACACCAACAAACACACACAAACAAACACACACACACACTTACACAAACACACACACACAAACAAACACACACACACCCACACACACACCTCGCCCTCCCAATACACCGCACACAGGCCGCCGCGTCCGTCCCGTGATGCTGGCATACCATAAATGTGTCCTGGTAAAATTAATCTGTATTAACACCGCCTCCAGCTCGCAGCTAACCACGCTTTTGCCTTCTGAATGCAAAGGTCAGCGAAGGGTAGAGTGAGGGCACGTGAAGGTCAGGACTCACTGTGACATTCTCTTGACCCGAGCATTACATGGGGGAGGGCGGGAGGGGAGAGGGGAGAGGGAGAGGGGTGAGGGAGGCGTGGTTACGCATGAAGGCAAGGGGGGGGGGGGGGGGGGGATAAGTCTTGTGGGTTTTAAAGGTGTATTGTTTTTTCTATCAATATTTTCTTTTGAATAAATAACTTTATATTTCGCTGCATATTGATCGTATATGAGACACACCTCCCATTTTCCAGGATTTGTGCTGAGGGAACCTTATATTTTTTCAGCCTTAGATATTCACTTAAAGCGTTACGCCAGATTTTACTTTTTTTCTGTTCTTTTTTGTTCGTTTCAGAAAAAAGTCAAATCTCTATGTAGAAAACAAACAAACAAACATAAACAGTGCTTCTTTCGAGAACGTCAGTGCTGCAGATTTTTCCCTACGGAGTTATGTAGAAGGCTTCATGTGGGATAATGTTAAAAAAAAAGAAAAGAAAGGAAAATGCATGATAATGTAGTGAATATTTTTACCTATATGTCCTTTTTACCTATACGGCAGGGTTAAAATGATTATGATTTTGTTCATTATAATGATGGCAGTGATGTTACGAGAACACGGAAAAGAAAAAGAAAAGAAAAAGGAAAAGAAAAAGAAGAAAGAATAATTGAGAAAGGAAATAATTAAAGAAAATCTGACGTTATGGAAATTCTATATCTTATTTCAAGGTTTCCACTGAAGGGCCTGATGAGTCACGAATTCTTTTTGATATAATCTATGCAAAAACAGTCTCTCATTGGAAGGAAACTGAATATCAAATTCCTAAATGTATTCATTATTGTATGAGAATAAGGAGGGGCGGGGGTGATGAAGCGGAGAATGATATGAAGTTATTTTCTAGATAAGCAGTCTTGCGTAATTTCGTATGTCCACTTTAAAACAGGTCCTGAAATACCGTTGCCGGAAAATCGGTGGTACGCTTATCTTGCCAAAGCCAATATCACCCATATTGCGGTAGGCAACGAAACGCCAGTTACTGGGAAATCGGTGGTGCGCTGCCATTGCCGAACCAAATATTGTAAAGAAATTCCCTGTATCCCATCTACTCACAGTGGATATCAAGTATATCAAGAATATCGGTCCATCGCTTCCTGAAAAAAAAAATCTTTCGTCACAGATCTCAACATCAACATCCCTTTAAATACCACCATTTTTTTTTACATATTTACTCACGGCTGCTATCAACACTTGGGAAAAAAACATTACTTTTATACACACACATCATCGACACAGGGACTACCATCACTTCTAAACATTTACTTCCACACGGTGTCAGTACCAGTCCCTCCCGGACTTCCTGAAGGGGCGAACCTCCTGCTGCTTCCTCGTCACGCGAGAAGAACCACAGGCGCGAGGCTTTAACGGGTTCATCTTCGCACTTTAAGGCGGTTCAGACTAATGAGACTTCGCGAGAGTATCGTGCTGGTGACTCCTGGTGTTGTGACGGATGCTTTATTGGTATCATTTATTTTTTTTAAGCAACGCGGGAGTTAGGAAATGGTGGGTGGAAAAGGGAGGGGGAGGAGGGGGAGGAAGGGGTGGGGGATGGGGAGGAGGAGGAGGAGATGGTGGATAAGGAGAAGGGGGAGGGGGAGGTGGAGGATAGGAAGAAGAGAAGGAGGAGTAAAAGGAAGGAGATGAGGGGGAGGAAAGAAGGGGACAAGGAGTGGGAGGAGAAGGGGGAAGGGGAGGAGGAGTAAGAGGAAGAGGAGAATAGGAAGAACAAGAAGAAGAAGATGAGGAGGACGAAAAGCTGAAAGAGAAAAGAGAGGAGAAGGGGAAAGAAAAAGAAAAAGACGAGAAAGCAAAGCATGATGATGATATTTCTAAAACAATTCCTACAAATTCTTAAACTAATAATAATGATAAAGATGCAACATCTCTTGATAATAATTATGTCGTTTATTGTGATGGCAAAGACATTACGAGGATAAGGAAAGGAAGAAGAAGAAGAAGAAGACAATAATAATAATAAGACAAGAAGAAGAAGAAAGAGAAAAAATAAAAAAGTAAGATAAAGAAGAAGAAAGAAAAAGAAAGAAAAAGAAGAAGAAGAGGAAGCATCAAGAAGACGAAGAAGAAGAAGAAAGGAAGAAAGAAGAAAGAGGAAGATCAAGAATAAGAAGAGAAGATGCAAAAGAAAAAAGGAACAAGAAGAGAAGAAGAGGAAAACGAAGCAAACCGAAAGTGAGTTTGTTTACCTTTTTCCTTCTGACGCGAAGGAAATAAATAAACAAAACCAACAAAGCGACAAAAAAAGAAAGAAGGAAAAATAAAAAAAAGAAAGTAAGGAAGACAACAGGAAGGAGAAAAATGCAAGAGAGAGAGAGAACAGAGAGAGAGAGAGAGAGAGAGAGAGAGAGAGAGAGAGAGAGAGAGAGAGAGAGAGAGAGAGAGAGAGAGATAGATAGAGAGAGAGAGAGAGAGAGAAGATACGACAAAAAAAAGAAAAAATGATAAAAAGAAGAAAAGATGAAAGATGAGAACAAACAAACAAACAAAACGAAAAAAAAACAGAGAAAGAAAGAAGGAAGAAAAACACGCAAAAAACATCCAAAAAACAACACAGAAACCAAAGAAAGGAAAAGAAGAAATAGAAGAAGAAGAAGAAGAAGAAGAAAAAGAAGAAGACGAAGAAGAAGAAGAAGAAGAAGAAGACGAAGACGAAGAAGAAGAAGAAGAAGACGAAGAAGAAGAAGAAGATGAAGAAGGAGAAAAAGAAGCAAGAAAGGAGGAAGGAGAGAAGAAGAAGAAAGGCGAAAAAGCCTCCGTGCAGCAGCGAGGAAGTGGGCCAAGTGACCTGTCGCGCAGCATTCCGATCTCAAGCAGGACGAGCGCCTCTTCCCGGCCTCACCTGCTGCCCGCAGAGGAGGTCGTCCGCGAGGCCGCGTTCGGACACTTCGATGCCCCTTGGGGGGGGGGGGTGGGGGAGAAAGGGTCGGCAGGGAAGGGGAGAAGGGGGGATTGAGTGTGTGGAAGGGGAGAAAGGGGGGGGGGGGTGAGTGTGTGTGCTTGTGTGTGTGTGTTTGTGTGTGTGTGTGTGTGTGAGCCGACCCGCCTGCCTCGCTCGCTCGCTGACGGAAGCCTCGGAGGTCGCTCCTGCAGGTGAGTTAGGGCTTGGAGCTCCGGCGGCAAGGGGCAGGTGCAGGCGCGGGCGGAGACGCGTGCACGTTTTGCACACACAC
>NC_061830.1:41923259-41925759 GCF_019202785.1 Penaeus chinensis
TATATATATATATATGTGTGTGTGTGTGTATATATATATATATATATATATATATATATATATATATATATATATATATAAACACACACACACACACACACACACACACACACACACACACACACACACACACACACACACACACACACACACACACACACACATCTAGTTGAATTGCCACTTTCACCAAAAAACGCATCTACGAAAAGGCATACTTGCTATTTTCATATCATAACTAAAATATTCCTTCGACTATCCTCATGTATTCCATAAAGAGTGAAATCCTATTCGAAATCTGCGTTTACTCGCGCACCAACGGCCATCCCTTGAGTTTTACAGGCGGAGGAAGCTGAATATATATTGCTTTTTATCGCTCGTCGTTTTGCAAGTCACAAACCAATGCCTTGTGAAAATATTGACAAAGGCACGTGGAGTGATTTAATCAAGCGATTTCAGACGTAAAAAAATACGATAACGAGGTATTTTTTTCTGCAAAACGGTCGGCTGATAAACATCGTCCTGTAAATCATATAGCGATGGTATCGTGACGTCATAAGTACATTTTCGGAGATAGAGACGCCTACTGTGTACGTGTTCTAATATACAATGGGGATTCAGATGCTATCACGGCTGCCAAAGAGTCTATTGGCTGCTCTTGGTACAAACAAGGTCCATGAGTCTGTGCTTGTTTGTTCTACTCTGGTCAGAGATGGCGCTTTTTATGCTTTTTTTTTTGTAGAGGGGGGGGGGGGTTATTGGCGTATTTATTCAATTGGTTCATTAGATTAAATCCTCATTTGCGTTATTTTGTTTTTATTATTGATATTTTTTTCTGTGCGTGTTTAATTCTCTCTCTCCTTATTTTTCTCTTCCTTTTCCACGTGTTGAGTTGTATTAAAATGAAAGTGCAAAATTGCCATGTTGCAACATTGATATGACTGGAAACAATGGGTGGTGTTGCAAATATGTTCATTTTAATTATAATAAATACCAGATATTAAAATCAACAATGATTATTCTCAAATGCGTCTTTCAGTATTTTTCAGTTTCTAAGTCAAGCAAACTCCATTTAAAACATCATATGGAAATTGCCTTAATAGTAATAGAAAAGGAGGAGGAGGAGGAGAGGGAAGGGGAGGAGAGAAGGAGGAAGAGGAGGAGGAGGAGGAGGAGGGGGAGGGGGAGGAGAGGAGGAGGAGGAGGAGGGGGAGGGGGAGGAGAGGAGGAGGAGAAGGAAGAGGAGGAGGACGAGGGGGAGGAGGAGGAGGAGGAGGAGGACGAGGGGGAGGAGGAGGAGGAGGAGGAGGAGGAGGAGGAGGAGGAGGAGGAGGAGGGTTGGGGAGACAGGGTGGACTGGAGGTGGGGTAGGGGGGGCCATAAGCAGGACTCGGAGTCAGTGCCGGACTACTGCCAGAAATGATAATAAAACAGTGAGTCACTGTTATTCTTCTAGATTCCATTTGTACAGACCTGGCAGATGAGGGCGAGGCTCTCGGGCGGGAAAAAATGAGGAGAAATATTCTGGTTCAGAAATATTTCCGTCTGGCTCGGTCGTCTCCTTTTTTCTTTTTTTTTTTTTTTTTTTTTTCAATACCTGTGTACGCATGCGCACTATAAATAAAACGAAAGCATTTCGCGCAACAAAATATTTGTTTGGGTCCCTGGCAATTAGAGAGACGTCTCTGTGTCCGCACCCACGCACTCAGACTCACACAATCACACACACACACAAACACAGACATATAGATACTCACATACACCATATCTATCTATCTATCTGTCTGTCTATTTATCTATATATCTATCTATTTATATATATCATATATATATATATTGATATATATATATATATATATATATATATATATATGATTTATATATAATTATACGTAGATATATATAAACAACATATATATATATATATATATATATATATATATATATATATATATATATATATATATATATATATATATATATATATATATATATGCATGTATGTATGTGTGTGTGCTTACAATTTTAATTTTCAATTTTCCTTGTTGATTATTTCTGAGTTACATGTTATTTCTGGTAAATCTAATACTGCCGTTACCCATTCCTCACTATATAAATTTTATACATTTCCATCTAAGTATAAATCTATCAATAAAATTAAAATATCATACCCATGATATAACTGTCATCTTTGCTCTTATTTTCTCTACCTCTTTCTTCCTACTCAATCATATATTCGCCCTATTTCCCTAGCCATTCATGATAATTTTATTGTTCCCTGTCACATTAGCCAACCTGCACATAATATCACATTGCATTTCTTACGTAATAAAAGTCACGCCTCGATTGCCAGAGAACATTTTCACCAAAAGACTGTAAACCTCTTCGTCTTTGATGTATTTCCAACCAGTCTACAACAGAAGCATTAAAAGCAGGGCGAACAGGGCACCTTTCTTTAAGGGGCCCTCGCTGTGATACACAAACACACACTCACGCATTTAGG
>NC_061830.1:41945759-41953259 GCF_019202785.1 Penaeus chinensis
ATGAGCGTGGGTGAAGCGCAATACTTTGAGAGATGATCATCACACAAAACCGCCGATTGGTTGAGCTTCTCCTTGAGGCTCCCGCGTGGAGCTTAAGTGAGCTGTGACGTCATGTTGGAGGAGAAGATTGAGGTTATTTGCTTATATATATATATATATATATATATATATATATATATATATATATATATATAATTTTTTTTATCTTTGTAAAGTTGTTTTTGTTTTTGTTTCCTGTTCATGCCTACAAATTTGTTTGTTTGTCCTGGTCGTAGATTTTTGTTTTCTTTTTATATACTTGCCGTGTTTTTATTTGATCTGATGTAATTTGGAAAAGAAAAAAAATATATATATATATATATATATATGTATATATATATATATATATATATATATATATATATATATATATATATATATATATTTACAGAACAGTTAACATGGTGTGCAAAAAGCCAGGAAAACGTGCTCAAGCATCTACTCAATCTGGTTGAACTTGTATTGACTTAAGGCCCAAGTCAGACAGTGAATATACATGCCTGAAGTGCTGCACCTTAGAGCTCACCTTCTTTGTTTTTCTTATCTAATTAATGAAAAAACACATGTTTATGATTATACAACAAATGTGCATTGTTTCATCATTGAAATTTAAAGTTCCTTTATGGCACACTTAGTTACTGTGGGCCTTCATTGTCAGCTGATGGTTTCCAAGTTCTGCTACATGTTGCAGAGGGTGAACCGTTTTTGTCCAAACACCATTGCAATTTTTTTTTTTTTCCTGGTTCTGTCGGTGCTGAACAAATTGTTGCTGCTTCGTGAGCTTCATTTTTTCAATCAGTTGCGTCGCCACTTGCAGGAGGCCCTTTCTTCCTCGTGGTGTAGGGGTCGGGGCTGGCACCGACGCAGGTGCAGAACCGGGACCCGATGTAGGTGCTGAAGCGTGTGTTGCAGCAGATTCCGAAAGCGATGTCGAAACAGGTGCTGAACTCGATGCCGAAGTAGCAGGTGCTGAAACTGGCACTGAAAGGCTGAAGCGGGCCTGAAGCTGGCGCTGGAGCAGGTGCTGAAGCTGATAATAAGGCTGGAGAGACCGACTACTTTCGCACACCATACCTTCCCGCATTCGCCCTCCCCAGCAGGCGAAATCTGTCTCATCGTTAAGGCGAAGAAATGAGAGGGCAGAACAGCCTGCTGCTTATTTAGTTTTTAGTTTTTCTGTCATTCGGATAATAAGCGCATAATGTGGAATTCACATTAGGTTCATGTCTGCAATTAACACATTTCCCGCGGTGCCCCGTCTTGAACGGTTGGTGCAACATGGGCGACCGATTAGAGGACAGCGCAATGGAAAGAAGCTCTCAACATATTTATGGTTTGATGGAATTTCTCCATTTATATGGGATGATGAGATGCTGTGTCGTCCTGTCATTCCTTCTACTATCGTGATCTCGTTGGTATCCATTTCTAGTCCTCTACTTTCTATCTCTACTTTTTACTTTGCATTAATATAATTATGATGATGATAATCATCATCATTATTACTATTTGTAGTAGGAGAATCATTATCATACTATTATAATTATTACTTTTATCATTATTCATATAATTATCATTATGATTGTCATTATTATCAGTATCATAATTATCATTTTCATTATTATAATTATTATCATTATTATAATCATTATAATTATTATTATCATTATCGTTATATAATTACTTAAGTTTATCATATACTGTTATCATCATTATTACTATTATCATATTTATCATTATTATTGTTGTTATTGTTGTTATAATTGTTATTATCAATATTGTTTTATTATTACTATTATTATCATTACCATTATTATCATTATTACTATTATAGTTGTTTTCATTATTGTTACCATTATTATCCTTATCATTATCAATATCATTATTATTATTATAATTATTACTATTACTATTACTATTAATATTATCATTATTATTATTATTATTATTATTATTATTATTATTATTATTATTATTATTATCATTTTAACTATTATTATTATTATCATTTTTATCATTATCATTATTGTTATTATTATTATTATTATCATTATTGTCATTATTGTTATAATAATAATAATAATTATTATTATTATTATTATCATATTATTATCATCATTATTATTATTATTATCATTACCATTATTATCATTATTGATATTATTGTTATCAATCTTATTATTATCATTATTATAATTATTATTATCATTACCATTATTATCATTATTGTTATTATTATTATTATCATTATCATTATTGTTATTATAGTCACTATTATTATCATTATTGATATTATTGTTATCAATCTTATTATTATCATTATTATCATTATTGTCATTATTATTGATATCATTATCACCATTATTATTGTTATTATAGTCACTATTATTATCATTATTATTATTATAAGAGGGAGAGAGAGAGAGAGAGAGCGAGAGAGAGAGAGAGAGGAGAGAGAGAGAGAGAGAGAGAGAGAGAGAAAGAGAGAAATATATAATAATGAAATAAGATAAAACAAAGAATAAACAATAAGAAGGGAAAAAAGGGAAGTAAAAAAGAAAAAAAAATGAAAATAGAAAGAAAACAGGTAAAGAAAAAAATAAATAAAGAATGAAATAAGACGAAGTACAGTCTCTAACAATAATTATATTATGATTGTATTATTATCAGTATCATAATTATCATTTTCATTATTATAATTATTATTATCATTACCATTATTATCATTATTATCATTATTGTCATTATTATTGATATCATTATCACCATTATTATTGTTATTATTATCATCATTATTACTATTATAGTTGTTTTCATTATTGTTACCATTATTATCCTTATCATTATCAATATCATTATTATTATTATAAGAGGGAGAGAGAGAGAGAGAGCGAGAGAGAGAGAGAGAGAGAGCGAGAGAGAGAGAGAGGAGAGAGAGAGAGAGAGAAAGAGAGAAATATATAATAATGAAATAAGATAAAACAAAGAATAAACAATAAGAAGGGAAAAAAGGGAAGTAAAAAAGAAAAAAGAAAAAAAAAATGAAAATAAGAAAGAAAACAGGTAAAGAAAAAAAAAATGAAAATAGAAAGAAAACAGGTAAAGAAAAAAAAAATGAAAATAGAAAGAAAACAGGTAAAGAAAAAGAGGAGGAGCTAATTAAAATTTCGCTGCCAGGCCTGTAAATCTCAAAACCACGAAAAAAGCTTAATTCATTCCAAACAATTCACGGCTTATTTGACCGGCACCTTCTCCCAACCCGTTGATATGCGCCGTCTTCAGCCAGATGTTTGTTCCGTGTTTGTTTGTTTGTTAGTGTGTTTGTTGGTGCGATTAATGGCATGGTTGAGCGGTCGGGCTGCTCGGGAAGCGGTCAGTCATCAGCTGATTAATCTTTAGAATTCCTTTGACGGGAGAGGAAGGCATGGAGGCTGGACAGAGGGGGGGAGGGGGAGGGAGAAGAGGGAGGGGGAGGGGAGGGAGTGAGCTGCGTTTTCTCTTCTCCTTTTATCTACTTTTCCGGGTTTTTTTATTTGTTGTTTATTGCTTCTTTATGTATTTTCTTTATGTTTTTTCCCTCTCGTATTAGTTTTATTCTATCTTCTTCGCTTTCTTTTCTTTTCTCCCTTTTCTTCTCTCTCTCCATCTTCGTTTCCCCATCCTTTTGAAATATCTCAGTCTAATCCTTCATTTGCATAGTCAATTATTGTTATATTAAATCAGTATTGAATATTATCATAATGAATTATTCAACATCATCACAATATTAATAATTACCATTATAATACATGCCATGATCATTATCACTATCATGGTAACAATCATGATCAATATCGTCATCATCATTATCATCTGCATTGTCACACATAATACATTCATTATTACAGCCCCTTTGCTATCATTACACAGTTGGAAGGAAAACATTAGCAAGTTTCTTTGCATGCAATAGCCTTATTATAACTATTATTGTTATTATAGTCACTATTATTATCATTGTTATTGCTATTTCTATTATTATTGTTAATGTTATTACTATTACTGTTATTATTATTATTATTGTCATTATTATTGATATCATTATCACCATTATTATTGTTATTGTTATTATCTTTACTATGATTATTATTATTATTATTATTGTTATTATTATTATTATTATTATTCCTATTTTCATTATTATTATCATTACTGTTATTATTATTATTATTATTATTATTATTATTATTATTATTATTATTATGACTATTATTATTATCATTATCATTATTGTTATTATTATCATCATTATTATTACTATTAATACTATTATTATCATTATTATCATTATTGATATTATTGTTATCAATCTTATTATTATCATTATCATTGTTATTATTATTATTATTATTATTAATATTATTATTATAAGAGGGAGAGAGAGAGAGAGAGAGAGAGAGAGAGAGAGAGAGAGAGAGAGAGAGAGAGAGAGAGAGAGAGAGAGAGAGAGAGAGAGAGAGAGAGAGAGAGAGAGAGAGAGAAAGAAAGAGAGAGAGAGAGAGAAAGAGAGAAATATATAATAATGAAATAAGATAAAACAAAGAATAAACAATAAGAAGGGAAAAAGGGAAGTAAAAAAGAAAAAAAGAAAAAAAAATGAAAATAGAAAGAAAACAGGTAAAGAAAAAAATAAATAAAGAAAGAAATAAGACGAAGTACAGTCTCTAACAATAATTATAATATTAAAAAAGGTCCAGGGAGGGAGCACTGCCTTCCCTTCATCGTCGAGGCAATATGTTATGTTGCTAATTGCTATCAAGAGGTTGCAACAGCGGTCTCGGGGTTGCATCTGGATGAAGCACCTCTTTGGCTCCTTTGTAATGGGCAGGAAGGAGGCGGAGGGAGGGGGAGGGAGAGGAGGAGCGAGGGGGAGGGGAGAGGCGGAGAGAGTGGAGGGAAGAGGTGGAGGGGAAGGGGAGGGATAGGGGGGGATGGAGATCTTCTGTAAACTGTTTTTTCTATCTTCATTGTTTGTGTATCTATTCTCTTCTTCTTGTTCTATCCTCCTGTTTCTTCTTCTCGTGCCTTTCTCCATCTGCTTCCCTCCGTGTCCGCCCCCCCTTCCCCCTCTCCTCTTCCTACACCTCCCCTTACCCTCTCCTTCCCTCTGTCCCTCTCCACCTACTCTATGTACGTCCTTGCTCTCTTCCTCTCTTCCCCTTCCTCTCGCTGCCCCCTTCCCTCTCACCTCTCCTGCTCCCTCCCCCCGCCCTCCGCCTCATCTCCCAGCGCAGAAGAAGCTTGGAGACCTGAACGAAACATAGGTTAATAAGGGAGAGTGTGTACTTGCGTGAGATGTTAAAGAGAGACTGAATAAATGGAAGAAATAAGGAAGGGGGAAGAAGAGAGGGTGTGTGTGTGTGTGTGTGTGTGTGTGTGTGTGTGTGTGTGTGTGTGTGTGATATATATATATATATATATATATATATATATATAGAGAGAGAGAGAGAGAGAGAGAGAGAGGAGAGTCAGACAGACAGACACAGACCGAGATAAAAAAAAAAAAAAAAAAAAAAAGGGGGAGAAACAAAAAGACAAGAAAGACTTCTCTTAGGACAAGCTCCCAAGAGAGTCAGACACGCAGCAGGACGAGTCGGGGGGATGTCCTATGAACACAAGAATTTACTGAGAAGGCGAGTAGAGTGTCTTTGCAAGCAACGCTATCTTAGGATCCGGAGATCTAACCCAGCGATGCCTAGCTTTTGCGGTCAACAAGCATAGTTATATTATACGAAAAGGAAAGCAGAGATATAAGGATAACAAAACAAAGGATAGTTGGGTTGATAATGATTTCGATAGTAATAATATTGGTGAAAATTAATTTGGATGTTAATAAGAATTAAAGTAATGGTAATGATAATTAATTATCATTATAACCATTATTATTAATTAGTTTTATCATACAATGGTTCTTAGCCTTGTTCGAGGGAAGAACCCACAAGTACCATAAATGCATTCACCGAACTCTTCGTAATAGAGAAAATATAATACGATTTCTCCAAAACATGGTTATATATTTCGTTAGTGAACAAAACGAAAAATGCATCAGTTGCACATAAATTTATTGTGTTCGATGAAGAAAAACAAAACAAAACGCGAATTTCATACAAAAGCAAAAACATAACTCAGTGAATATTTATTGCTCGAATCGAATCACGCGACCTTCGTCGATCCAATGAGATTCACCTTGAGGTTCGATTGAACTACTGATATATATATATATATATATATATATATATATATATATATATATATATATATATATATATATATATATATATATTTATTGACGGCCTCTATCAATCGATCTCGACTTTGGCATTCCTGACTGTTCTGCTACGCTTTTACGCCAAATGAGCAACGTAGCTTATAACTGGCAATTGCCACTCTCCGTGTTCAGTGTATCTGTGAGCTCATCTTCCCAGAAAAAAAGGAAATCAGTGCCTAGGCGAAAGAATGTGATGAGCAAGTTGTTGCCCATGCAACAGGCTCCCTCTCAGCTGACGGATCCAAAGGACCGGCAAAGACCGATACAGTTTGGCACCAGCGGCGTTGCAGTTGTTGCCAGAACGAGGTCGCAAGCGACAGCGAACTGCCCTCGGGATTCCGACTCCGGATTTTTCCTCGGGGTTGACTCCCGAAGCCTTTTTCATCTCATAGATGTCAAGGCAGTAGATTGCTTTGTATAGGGTGGCCTCCCATAGCCGTTGACCGCACGCGGACTGAACTACAAACAGCAGTCGAGCACCATTATTGTATCTACGTAAGATACCCAATATTTGCAAATCCTTCATGTGTGCTCATGTGCAAAGAAGCGCGCATGTGTGTGTATGAATGGACACACACACACACGGATTCACACACACACACACACATATATATATATATATATATATATATATATATATATATACACACACACACATATATATATATATATATATATATATATATATATATATATATATATACACATATATATACACACACACACATATATATATATATATATATATATATATATATATATATATATATATATATATATATATATATTTATAATGTACATATTATATGATTTATATATATAATATATATATATATATTTATATATATACATTTTTTTTTTAACAGCCATTCATTCCACTGCAGGACATAGGCCTCTCTCATTCACTATTGAGAGGTTATATGGCAGTGTCACCCTTGCCTGATTGGATGCCCTTCCGGCGGGCCACTTGTGCCACGGCGGTGACTTCCCTTACGTCACCTGGTTTGACTTCTCAAGGCGATATGTCGTTTTCTCGGGCTCAAGCTAGCAGTCGGAGCGCAGACATATATGTATATATATACATATATATATATATATATATATATATATATATATATATATATATATATATATATATTTATATATATATGCATATGTAT
>NC_061830.1:41998259-42005759 GCF_019202785.1 Penaeus chinensis
TCGGGATTCAATGGGCGGAGGATCAGCGCGCCTCTTGGAATACTTTGCTGAAAGTGACTGATGCGGACACGGAGTTTTACACACACACACACACACACACACACACACATACATACATATATATATATATATATATATATATATATATATATATATATATCTGTGCGCGCGCGCGTGAGTGTGTGTGTGTGTCTACCTGTTGTTTATCTATACTTACACACACACACACACACACAGAAAACGTGTTAATCAGATGTAGCCAAATATTACAGTAGCACGGTAAACACTGGGACGTTATGAATTTTAAAAGTGAAACAGAGCAGAGTATTTCTGAAGCAGAATAGAGGTTTCTAGGTGGAGAAAGGCAATTGAAAACCTCTAAGAATTCCAGGCAAAGGATTACTGGAGAAAAGCTACTTCTGGAATACCCAGCTTAACCCCCCCCCCCCCACACACACACACACACACACTCACCCGCAGGGGACGGAGGGACTGCAGCTGCTGCGGGTAGAGGAATTAGTATTAATAATCATTATTATTACTCCCAAAATCATCTATCTCTTGTACTATTCTTTTTATTTTTTTATTTTCTCAAACCATAAGTCGTTCAAGTTACTTTTTTTTTTATGATTTATAGAACACTTTATAGACCTCAGAGGCGCTTGCAGACAGAGCTTCCTTCGCCCTCGTGAGGCTCGTGAGGCGCCGTTGGAAGGGTCTTGCTGTTGGTTTTGGTTTGACTTTCCTGTTGGCTTTTTGGCGTAACCAACGATCTGGATCTGCATGTGAATCAGAAGTAGTGTGATAAAAGGGAGGAAATGGAAAGAGAGATCAAAGTAGGAGTAAGCATGATACAATGGGGTTTTGAATTTTAAAAAGATGACAATAGAAAAAATAAGAATAAAAAGAAATGAAAATAAGAAAAAAAATTATACGCATACAGACAAATTTATTCTTAATTATGTATGTGAAGCTTGATACATAACTGGGAAAAAATATATACACACAAAATAATATTTAAATATATATGTGAAAGTAATAACATAACTAGAAAAGTTTGGGAAAAGTTATGTTCTTCCACAAATATTCCTAAGCTTCAATAATTTTGAAATAATGTCTATATTTTTCTACCACAATAAAATCCATCCCTATCAGGCCAGTAAACAAACAACGCCCATTTCAACGGACGACCTGTGCACCAAGAGAAGCAACGGAAGGGAAAAGCCAAAGAGATTTTCAAAACACGACAAACCTTGCATCGTTCATGACGTCATCACTCTGTCAAAAATCTGTAACCTCGGGGAAGGAATGACTTTTCTGACGTCACTCGCCATAGCCACGCCTCCCCAAGTGTAAACTCTACTTATATACTCATGTTCGGGCTGAATACACAGAGTGTGGAAGTGTATACATATAGTTTATTTTCCGTGAGTGAAATGTGTGTCACGGTTCCGAGGACATGTCAATATCATCGAAGGCGGGGTTTTTAAACATTTATACCCCCCTTTTTTGGGGGGGGGTCTTTTTCGTCTCTTCTTTTCGTACTTTTTCTTCTTTGACTTCTCTTCTTTTTCATTTTCTTCTTCTTCTTCTCTTCTTTCCTTCTTTTCTCTTTTACTTCTTTTATTTTTCTTTATCTCCTTCTTTATCGCTTTCCGGCGATTCCTCGGCAATCGTAGGTGTTTTCATTATTTGAGATTAGTATTTTTAAACTCAAAAAAATTGTCAAGTTAATTTGTAATATTAGATTAATCATTTGATGTTAATTTTCTGTGATGGTTTCTTTTTAGTCTGTTGATTTTTTTCTTTCTTGTGTTTCTTTCATCTCTCTCTCTCTCTCTCTCTCTCTCTCTCTCTCTCTCTCTCTCTCTCTCTCTCTCTCTCTCTCTCTCTCTCTCTCTCTTCCCCTCCCTCTCTCTCTTTCTCGCCCCCCTCCCTTCCCTCTCTTTTATTCTTCTTTCCTCTCCACATCCTTCTGCCTTTCTCTCTCCTCTCTCCCATGCCTCTCCCCATCCTTTGCATTCCCCCATCACCTTTTGCTCTAACTTCCCTTCCCTTGTCTCTTTTCATTCACCTCTCTCTTCCACTCTCCCTTCTGTTTTTATTCCCCTCCCCTTCCTCCAACCCTCTCTTTCTCCTTTGCTTTTCTTCGTCTTTCCGTTTCCCTTTCTCATCCCTTCCCTCCTCTCCTCCCCTTCTCTCTTCCCCTCCTTCATCAGATTCCTCTTCCCTTATCCTTTTCCTTCCTTCTCTCTCCTTCCCTTTCATTTTCCCATTCTCTTTCTTCCTTTTCCACTTCTCCTTCTCTCCTCATCTCCCTCTTTAGGCTTTCCCCTTCCCTTCTCTTTCTCCTTCTTCCCTTTCCATTTTCCTCTTCCTTTCTTTTGCTTTATTTTTCTTTCTGTCTCTCTCTTTCTCTTCTCCCTTCCTTTCTATCCCCTTTCTCCTTTCCTTCTCTTTTTTTCTCCTTCCTTCTTCCCTACCCTTTTTTCATCTTCCTTTTCCTTCTTCCCTCTTCCCTCTCCCCTTTCCTTTCTATCCCCTTTTCTTCTCTTACTCCCTCTCTCTTCCTCTTTCTCCCCCCCCCCCCCCCCCAAGAAAACAGAGACGCGATGTGTTGTTTCCACCGCAGAAGTTTCAAAGGTCGTTAAGGGCTGTTTCTCCGTCATAAACGAATTACAAACAAACCTTTTGGAAAACCAGCAGGGTCGTAGGGCCGAGCACTGTCTCGCTTTTATTACGTGGATGTTTGTTGGATGCAGGTGAGGGGGGGGGGGGGCGTGCGGATGCGGATATTTGGGGAGGGAAAGCGTCTGGGAATTGTGAATATATAGCTTGTGGTGGTAGGGTGGGGGTTCTGTATATTAAGGTATTGGTGTTCTTTTTTATATTCTCATCTCTCTATGTCTGTCTTTGTCTCTTTCTCTTTCTTCTCTCTCTCGCTCTCTTTCTTCTCTCTCTCTTTCTTCTCTCTCTCTCTCTCTCTCTCTCTCTCTCTCTCTCTCTCTCTCTCTCTCTCTCTCTCTCTCTCTCTCTCTCTCTCTCTCTTTATTTCCTTTTGATTCTATATTACTGAGTTTTCTTCCCTCTAATAGACGAACTCGTTGATTCGCATCGAAAACTGCTTCTGTGTTTTCAGCCCCATAAGTTTCCTCCTTGTTTAACAAACATGAAAATCTTTTCTTGGAAATTACGATATAAACAGCCTCTACACATGGACCTGGGGGGCAGGTCCTCCCACGCGGGCGTTGGGGTCATCATTAGCCAAAAGAGGCGACAACACAGGGCCTTCTGTCTCATGGGAGTCCTTAACTTTGAAACTGGATATAAACAACATAAAACTGCCTTCCGGGCAGGACAAAGATTTCTCGAGGTTGACGCGAAGGGGCGGATACGAAAACGCCGTTTGACTCATCCATTTAGGTGAGTGAGGGACCAATCCCACGGTGTTTATTTGACCAGGCTTTTATGATAGCGAAGTCCCCGAGAATGGCCGTCTTGTATCAACAGATGAATTGGGCAGACCATGCTCTTGGTCTCTCCCCTCTCCTCTCTTTATTCCCCCTTCTTTTCCTTCCCCTTCCTGGCCTCCTCCCTCCCCTTTCCCTCTCCCTACCCCCTGCCCCCTTTTATTCTTGTAGGCTGCCCTCTCTCTCATCTTCGCACTACTTTTGTGTATTTTATCTACCCCCGGGGCACCCCTTTCGTCTTCATACTTGTCGTGTGGCTGCTGAGTCAAGATCAACACGGCGGGGTGATCTACGCCCCCTTACCCCCTTCTCCCCCTCCTCCCCCTCAACCCCCTTCCTCCCCCACACACACCTTTTTCTCCCCACTCCCTTCCTTTAACCTGCACCTTATTCGCCTCACACTTTGCTGACTTCCTTGTCCGTTTATCCTCGAACCCTTCAGCCTTAAACCTCATATTTCTCGTTGCCTTTTATACTAATCCTTTTAATCTCGAATCGTATTATTTCAAATGTCATTTTCTTCCGCCAATTCCTCCATTTTAAACTCTATGACTCCTTAGAAGAAAAAGGAAAACAAATCTTTGACTCCAAAAAATAATTATAAAAATGTTGAGAAAATGTAAGAAGAAATACAGCGCCTTCCTCGCCCATCCACTCACTGGTTTCCCTTCGATACAACAAGGCTTTTAATATCAAACATCTCGCAAAGAATACTTCCCTTTTTCCCAAAGGAGACGCATGAAAAACGAAGCGAAAAAGAAAACACATAGCAATAAAACGATAGAATTTGATACTCCGCGAACCATTAACGAAACATAAGACCATGAAGGTATTTTGAAAGTTGTAAATGTCCGTCAAATTCGACAAGAGAGGAAAAAATGCCTTTACGCGTCTACAAACAGATCTTAATGTAGCACAAGTCAGCGCTGTGAGAGGCGACGTGGCCAGACAACTCCAGGAGCCGAGATCACTTTCATAAAGAGTATTCGGTAAACATAATGATGTGAACCTATCAATCAAAATGATGGAGAGATGTGTCAGTGACGTTTAATCTCTTTTCTCTGAGAAGGAATTTGATTATGGCCGTATGCCTTTTATAGAACGTAATGCATATATAAAAAAGGATATTTTATCTATTTTGTTTTTCTTCCTTGTTGTTATGGACATGGCGTATTTAGCTTCCATCGCCGAGTGTCATAACTATTCTAACTTAATTTCGCATCGATGAGCTTGTTATCAGAGTACAGCTGCTTGTTCTTGCTGTTCGATACATGCCTTCACAGTCATATATAACTTATGATATATATACATTGTATAAATCCTATTTTTCTTATTTTACCTCACCTGTTTTTGCATTTATGATCATTACCGTCATCATAACCACAATCATTATCATCATCACCATTACCGTTTTTTTTCCACAAAACACAACAAAACACTCTTTCTAATATATATACACAGTCCAATCAAGCAATGGTTATAAACACGCCATTACCAACGTAAATGTGAAATACAAGGTACTCGAGACAAACAAAAGACTGACAGCACAACAGCGTAAGGGATCTGACCCAATGTCGTAGATTCATAAACGTAAGAACAAATGTCAACCTTAGGATTAGGTTTAGCAAGAAAAACAAAGAAGCCTAAATGTTTAAAAGGTCATGGCACACTTACACGAACAGGGAAAAGGGCAAGAGCTATGTTTCGGAGAAAATAAAAATAAAAATCTTATGGGAAAATAAGCAAATGAGCAGAGAAGGGGGAGGGGGGGGGGAGGTGAGGTCAACAGTTAGAAGTCATTCGCTCAAATAGGTGCAGATGCGATTTTTTTTTTTTTTTTTTTACTTTAATGGTTATGTATATCGGATTAATTCTTAATAATCGTTATTCTTTTATCTATCTTCTTTTCTTCTCGAACCAGTCAATGATTCAGAAGAAACACAGTTAAAAACGTATAAGTGTATGGAAACTTTAGTGAATCTGCCAAGTTGTGTTAGACTGATTTGCTGAATAACAAACAGGTACCAATACGAGCATATATATATATATATATATATATATATATATATATATATATATATATATATATATATATATGTATATATATATATATATATATATATATATTTTTTTTTTTTTTTTTATGATCTTGAGATTGTTCCTATTATGCGATATTGCATTGCATATTCACACACACACATATATTTGCACACATATACATAAAGCACACTCAGAGTCACTCACAAAACACAATCAAACCCCCTAGCCCCCCCCCCCCCCCCCCCCCGACACCCCCTCCACACACACTCAAGCTCTCTGCCTCCCATCCTCTCAACCCTCTGCCGCCCCTCTGCAGGTCCCTGGGAACACGAGCCGTGATGGACCACACGAGGATCTGCCGCAAGAGAGGCTCCCGCGTCTCGAAGGATCCCCAGAGCACCATCTGCAGGAAGGAACCCAAGACGTTCCAGATGATCCTCGACGGCTCTCAAATGGCCATGAAGGAGTGCCAGTACCAGTTCCGCTTCCACAGGTGGAACTGCACCGACAACAGGAGGTCCCTCAAGAAGGTCCTCATGAGGGGTGAGCGGGGTTGCGGTTCTGATGCTCTTTGGCATCATCGTTTTCGTTGTTGTTGTTGCATTACTGTTATTTTTTTTTTTTTTTTTTTTTTTTTTTTTTTTTTTTTTTGTGTGTGTGTGTGTGTGTGTGTGTGGAGTAGGAGGACGAGGAGTAGGAGGAGGAGGAGGAGGAGGAGGAGGAGGAGGAGGAGGAGGAGGAAAAGGGGAAGGAGAATGAGGAGGAGGAGTAGGAGGAGGAGGAGGAGGAGGAGGAGGATAGGGAGGAGAATGATGATGATGAGGAGGAGGTGAATGAGGAGGAGGAGGAGGAGGGGGAAGAGGAGGAGAATGAGAATGAGGAGGAGGAGGAGGAGGAGAAAGAGAATGAGGAGGAGGAGGAGGAGGAAGAGAAGGAGGAGGAGAAAAGTTAGAAGGAGAGGGAGAAGGAAAAGAAGAAGAACAAGAAGAAGTAGAAGAAGAAAAAGAATAGAGAGAGATAGAGAGAGAAAGAGAGAGAAAGGGAGAGAGAGAGAGAGAGAGAGAGAGAGAGAGAGAGAGAGAGAGAGAGAGAGAGAGAGAGAGAGAGAGAGAGAGAGTCAGACAGAGACAGAGATTAAAAAAATACAGAAAAGAGACTCTCACTGCTTACAAAGATAGCCATTTCACCCCCCCCCCCCCCCCCCCGTCCTTTCCCTCCCCCCAGACACGCCCGAGACGGCCTTCCTGAACGCTGTCATGTCCGCTGGCGTAACCCACGAAGTGACGGCAGCCTGCTCGAGGGGCGACCTGCTCCAGTGCTCCTGCAGCAGGGACAACTCAGACGCTGCCAGCAACCAGGACTCAAATGGTAGGTGATGACGTGTTCATGTCGAGGGGAGACTTGGAAACGTTTCTGCTCTGTGGGGCGTTTCCTTCCTCTCTGTGGCTATTCTGCGGGCGTGAGAAGTGTGTTTAAGAGAGTATTTCATTTAAAACATACAGAGATGATAGCAGAAGCACAGAAGGTAGATATGAAATTATATATGCAAACATATACAGTACACATATACACACGCGCGCACGCATTCACATAAGTTATGACACTGATGTGTATATACATGTAAGTCCACGGTGTAGGCCTGGAAACTAATGCGCCTGATCCCATTCAAGAGAAGGAAAGGAACACGAAGGCCGAGCGGCGCAGGAACAAGTCCGACAGGAGAAAAGACCCCTCGAGGAGGCGCAAGGGCCGGCCGCGAGGGGACCTCCGGCGAGGCCGACGGGGAAAGGGCAAGCGGGGCGACAGGGCGCGGCGAGGACCCGGCAGAGGGAGGCGCCGCGAGGGGGCCGAGAACGCCAGCAACGCCTCCTTCGTCGACCTGGAGGGCAGGGCCGGGGGCGAGGCCTTGGGGACGACGGAGGTGGAGCCTCCGGTGGGCGAGGCAGCATCAGGGGCCGGGACGCCGTCGGAAGGGGAGTGGAAGTGGAGT
>NC_061830.1:42020759-42025759 GCF_019202785.1 Penaeus chinensis
TTATTGTTATTATTATTGTTATTATGATCAATATTAGTACTAGTAATATTTGTAGTAGTAGTAGTAGTAGTACCATCATACGTCATTATTATAAAAAGTCATTATTATAAAAATGATTGTTGTTATTATTATTGATATTATTTTTATCTCCATTATTGTTATTATGATTATTATTATTATTATTATTATTATTATTATTATTATCATTTTCATTATTATTATTATTATTATTATTATTATTACTATTATTATTATTATTATTATTATTATTATTATTATTATTATTATCATTATTATCATTGTCATATCACTATTACTATTTGTATTACTATTTATTATTACTATTATTGTTATTTTTACTATTACTATTATTATCATTATTATTAGTAATATTTTGATTATTAACATCATTATTACTATGATCATTATTACTATTATTATTATAATCATTATCATTATTATTATTATTATTATCATTATTATTATCATTATTGATATTATTATTGTTATTATTATTACTATCATTATTGTTATCAATATTATTATTATTATCATTATTATCATTATTTTATTCTTATTATCATTATTATCATTATTATTATTATTGTTATCATCATCATTATTATTATTATCATTATTATTATTATCATCATCATTATTAGTGTTGTTGCTGTTGTTGTTGTTGTTGTTATCATTATCATTATTATTATTGTTACTATTTTTTGTTGTTATCACCATTATTATTCTATTCATCATTATGTCTATTATTAATTATAGTAGTGGTAGAAATTGCTGTATAATTATTGTTTTGGTATTGTCATCATCATTACAATCGTTATTATAGCCATCATTATCATTATCATTGTTGTTGTTTTTGTGTTTGTTATGATTTTTATCATAATCATTATTACTATTAATTTTTATATCATTACTCATATTATTGCCGCTATTGTTTTTATCATCATTTTTTAAATAAATAATGATAGTAGTAATAATAATAACAATAATAATAATGATAATAATAAAAATGTTAAAGATAATGATGATGATATTGATGATGATAATAATGACAATGATAATAATACCAATATTATTATTATCATTTTCATTATCTTTACTATTTATCATTCTTATTACTATTATCATTATTTTATCAGTATTGTTATTATCATCATCGACATCATTATAAATATCACCATCATCCTTATTCCTCAAATATCAACCTATCATCACCACCGTCATGATCATCACCATTACCAATATCTTTTAACCATGATCCTCTCCTTCAACAGGCCTAATAAACGCACTGGCTCGCTGGGTACAAATGGGAGGATTTGCAACGTAACAGCAAATGATATGTCCGGATGCGACTTAATGTGTTGCGGACGCGGGATCAGACAGGAGGTTTTGGAGGTGAGTCGGGGCATGAGTAAAGAGGGTGAGTCGGGGCATGAGTAAAGAGGGTGAGTCGGGGCATGAGTGAAGAGGGTGAGTCGAGAGGTATGGGAGCTGAGTAACTTAGGGGAAGGAGGTGACTGAGGGGATGGGTAAAGAGAATGAGACAAGAGGCATAGGAGGTGAGTAATGGTAGCTTGAGAGAGGGAGGTGAGTCGGGGGATGAGTAAAGAGGGTGAGTAAGGTGGTTAGAGGTGGTGAGTGAGGGGAGGAGTAGGGAGGATGAGTAAGGAGGGTGTAGGAGGTGAGTAACTTAGGGGAAAGAGGTGATTGAGGTGTGAGTAAAGAGAGTGAGTTGAGCGGTATAGGAGGTGAGCATGGGTGCTTCAAGAGATGGGGGGTGGGGGGGTAGAGAGGAAGGGGGGTGAGGGTGAGAGGTATAGGAGAGGAGGAAAAGGAATGGGGAAGATTGGGTGAGATGAGAAAGGGTTGGGGGTATGAGACATATAGGGAGAGATAGATAGATAGATAGGTAGACAGATACATACATACACAGATAAGTAGATAGATTGATAGATAAATCAATAAATAGACTGATTGATAAATAAATAGACAGATAGAGAGGGATAGGGAGGGGGAGACTGATGAGAGAAAGAGAGAGAGAGAGAGAGAGAGAGAGAGAGAGAGAGAGAGAGAGAGAGAGAGAGAGAGAGAGAGAGAGAGAGAGAGAGAGAGAGAGAGAGAGAGAGAGAGAGAGAGAGAGAGAGAGAGAGTGTGTGAGTGAGAGAGGGACAGACAAACAGACACGAGAGACCAGGTCCTCTCGCCCAGTACCTCTCACCAACTCATTTTCCACCACAAGTGGCGAGTGACTGAATATCTCAACGCTCATCTTAACAAAGGCGAAAAGGCAATGGAAAGGAAGAGAAATGGCAGAAAGTGACCACCCACGCAGAGAGAAGTTAGAGAGAGAGAGAGGGTGATGCTGCATCCCTGGACAAAGAGAGAAGGTGGGGGTGCTGGGGGGGGGGGTGCTGGAGACGAAGTATTAGTGAAGCTCTAACAACTTCACTGCGGTTTGTTTACCTGGGGCGTCTTGTTTGTTATCAGTGGGTGGACCCTTAATTAGTGATGGATAAGCTGTAACGTGCGAGGGACGCCATGCCCCGTAATTTTATGAGAGCAAGACTGTAAAAAAAGAAAAAAGAAAAAAAGAAAAGGGAAGAAAAATAGAGAATGAGGAAGAGAGGATCTGGTTTCTCAGCCACCAGGTTTTAGAAATAGATATGTTCATCAGAATCGCAAATGCTTTTAATTTACATATTTTTATTAGATTATGGTAGAGCATAGGAATTCGTTGAGAGAGAAAATAAACTTTATTTAATCTCGATTCATGATGTTATTCACTCATGTTTTCTCCCGTGTTCGCAGCTGGAAGAGAACTGCAGATGTCGCTTCAAGTTCTGCTGTGAAGTCACCTGCCAGAAGTGTCGAATCAAGAGGAAGATGTCTTACTGCCTGTGAGATCCACGTGATTATAGAATAATTGATGATAGCGTCAAAGGGGGGGGGGGGGGGTAGATTAAACAAACAAACAAAATATAAAAAAGAACTAAGGTGTTATGAGAGTGTGTAAATATACAAAAGAGGAGAGTGGAGTGTGTTTTTTCTAACTGTACTTATAATCAGTTTACGCTGAAGAGTGTTGGCGAGACAGGAAAGGAATCTATGAACGGACGTAAACACTACGTCACTGCACATGTAAAGGGGGTCATCTCGAGACTCTTGTAACCCTACGAACGTCTTTGTGTCTTTGTGTCTCAGCCTAGGAACCGTGACTCCCTTTGTTGTTCCGCTGGTAAACATTTTGCAAAATAGTGTGTTATATAGACAAAAATCTGTTGTATAGATAAAAATCAGTAAGTTTGGAAAAAAGAAGGAAGTATTTGATTAACTGTTGAGTGCTTTGCTGAGAAGGAATACTGCATTTCTTGCCGTGGTGTAAAATAAATCCAAAATTTCGAATGCGTTTTTATTGTCAAAGACGCTGCGTTGTCTGGCTGTTGCTCTTTATTACAATTAGTAGCACCTTAACACTTCTAAAAGCTGCCTTGTATAGACCAACCTTGTAATTATCAGTTTTTTTATTTATGATACTAAGCAACCATGACGCTGCTGTCTTCGCCGAGTCGTCTCAACCTGACGTTTAACAAGCGAGGCATTCTGTTTGATTTTTGTGTAGAAAACGTTTGACTTCTATAAACGATGATGTCAGTATTGTCTCCCCACAGAAAACAGAATGTGTAGATAATGTAAGAACTACGGCCAGGCAGCTAAGTTGGTTTGCCACTGGAGAGTCTGTGTTTCCTGAATTTCAAAACGTCAGCATAAACTGTTTCTTTGTCCACACTAAACTCTGGGGTTCAACAAAAGGAACCAAAATTTAACAGTGTAACATTGTTAGGTCCTCGTAAACGGGAGCCTCAGCAAATCGTTTTTTGGCTTGCTAACTCGAATGGCAGTGTTGATGCAGCTGTAGTACTCGATGTTCCTGTTAGTCCATGGTTGCATTTTCTCCACGGGTATTGCAAATAAAAAAAGAGCGTTTCGCAGTGCCTTAATTCCTTTCTCTTGAATTGGGCAAAGCAACTGATAATGCAAGTGCTGGCGTTGATTCGCAGGGTGCCTTAGTCCAGCGTCGCAGCGGCTGTTCTCGCCATCTTTGGAAATGGACTTTGTGGAGTAACATTTTGCCCGCTATGTTGACTGTTATAAATGCTCAGTGTGCCTAGTCGCCTCTCATGCTGGAATGTCAGCAGCTTTTCCGATTTGAGTTTTGTGATGAGATATGGTTATTTTATGAGAAACTCGCAGAGATATTTGATGATTAATGATTTCCTGTATAAAGACTATTATTAATTAATTTTTGGTGTATTGATTTTCCTTCTGTGGTGATTAAGATCAGGACATGAAATCTGGTTCATTATCGTTTGCGAGGTATGCAGATATTTAGCAGGCGATCCAAGGTGTGCTTAGGAAAAGATACAGATTTTTTTCTTTTTAATATAACACAACGAAGAGCAATTTCAGTGTGACATTGTTGTTTACGAAAGAAGATAATCTAAAGCCTTAAGCTGAAGTTTTTAAACAGACAAAGGCTTATCTTCTGCCTAATAAAACCCGAGGAACAAGTCTTCTTTACTGAAAAAATGTATATCTTTTCCAGAAATCAGAAGAAAAAAAATATCAGCGTTTCGTAATGACAAGAAAAACAAATAAATGACTTTTAAAATACGAAATGACTAAAGCTAAATGAAAATGATAAATAGGTAGATAATTAATTAATTTCCTTTTCCTACTAACCTTCTCAGCTATCCTACATATCCTTCTTATTATCTTCTTTATTCTTCCTTATTCTCCCTTCGTCTCTTTGTCCCCTATACTTCATAGTCATTACTTCTTCATCTTCATCTATCTCTCTCATAAAGGTAAAAATAAAAATGTAAATTTTATACCATTTGGACACCTTGTTTCGATTCTCAATGCCGAATTATTTTCACAAACTGAAAACGAAATTAGTAATAGTAGCAATACTTGAAACTAGT
>NC_061830.1:42038259-42040759 GCF_019202785.1 Penaeus chinensis
GAGGCTCGAGCGTTGCCGGCGTTCTTGACTGACACTCGAGAGGCGCCGTCGAATCGGTCCTGAGCAGGGCGAAGGAGGAAGGAAATAGGTTCAGTGTTTCTGAGGGGGTGCTCGTGCTTCCTCCCTCATATAAAACTACTGGGGCATGAAGCGTGATTACAGATAACTAACTTCGATATTTCATCAGCGTAGGATGCATTGGGGGTATATTTAATCAATGTAGGGCAAATGGTGGGGAACTTAATCAACGTAGGATGAATGGGGGATAAGAAAAAGATTAAACGAATCAGTAAACATACAATAACCAACTACACTGTTCGAAGTCTCCACCAACACTGTGGCATAAACCGATACACTCTCAACATGTTTGTTTACATAATGAAATCTTATTCCCGGGGGAGTAATGAGGCCTCTTGATCCCCAGCTGGAGCACACTTGACCCCTGGGTGTCCGGGTCAGGGCTTCACTAAGGGGATCTATCATGACACACCCACCGATTTCGACACGCGGGGGAGGTCAAGGGGTCGAGTAAAGCTTAATGAACCGCCGTTCGACTACCGGCATGTAGAACAATGGTCAGACTCTGAACCATAAGGACCCGTAGCACGTTCGGAGTTGCAGAAATGGGGATTATTGAAGGCGTTGAGGGAAGGGGGCAGAGTAAGGGATGAGGCCAGTTGAATGATAGCAAAATTAACTTATCTTTGTTGTTATATGAGAACCGAGAAGGAAGTAGTTACTGGATGTGTGTGTGTGTGTGTCTGCGTGCGCGTGTGTGTGTGTGTGTGTGCGTGTATGTGTGTGTGTGTGTGTGTGTATGTGTGTGTGTGTGTGTGTGTGTGTGTGGGTGTGTGCGCGTGTATGTGTGTGTGTGTGTGTGTGTGTGTGTGTGTGTGTGTGTGTGTGTGTGTGTGTGTGTGTGTGTGTGTGTGTGTGTGTGTGTGTGTGTGTGTGTGTGAGTGTGTGTGTGTGCGTGTGTGTGTGTGTGTGTGTGTGTATGTGTGTGTGTGTGTGTGTGTGTGTGTGTGTGTGTGTGTGTGTGTGCTTCGGCGCGTGCATGCATCCGTATGTGTATGTACGCACACACATATGCCTGTGTACATATATATATATGTATCTACATACATATACTTGTGTGTATATACATATACGTGTATGAGCACACAGGCCTACAAATCTGTGCACGCATCCATATAAACAACAGAGCCCTTCTCCATGACCCACCTTGAGAGCGTCACCAACTCGTCTGAAGTAGGGAAGTCTCCACCAACACGTCTTGACGGTGCAGGAGCCTGACATCCCGTGGCACTTACACTCCTTGCGCATCTCGCTCTTCACATGCTGAGGGAGAGAGAAGTGTGAGAAGGACTGGAACTGGTCCTCCTGTGGGGTGACAGGTGACTGCAAAGAGTGTTCGGGGAGGATGACTGCTGCTGCGATAGTTGTTTTTATCGTTATTATTATTATTATTATTATTATTATTAGTATTATTATTATTATTGTTGTTGTTGTTGTTGTTGTTGTTGTTGTTGTTGTTGTTAGTAGTAGTAGTAGTATTGTTGTTGTAGTTGTTATCAATATTATCGTTGTTATCATCATCACATCATTAGCATCATCATATCGTCATTATACTCATCATTCCTCTTATCTTTATCATCCTTATCAATTATAAGCCTAACAGCAACACTTTAGGTAATAATGACATTGAAAATTACGATATGGGTAACGATAATTAATGAACGTCCTTGATAGCGAGAGAGATTAATGTTATAAGACCCGAGATCATCATTAGCGGGGACTTGCCACTCCTTCCTTTCTCAGTTTCTCCGGATCCCAAGACCTCGCCGGAGAGCCCATGAGCCCATGAGAGGATCTGCGGACAAGCGCCTTCCATTGTCCAAGAGGAAGCAAGAGCAAACACCCAGCGTCACGTGTGAAGGAGGAAGAAAAGAGAGAAAGAATGAGAGAAAAAAGAGAGTCCGAGGTCGTGCCTGAAGGAAGAATACACATTCCTTTTCCCACAAGGAAGGGAGATGAAGAGATACAGCTTGAGCAAATTAAGGATGCTGAGCTGACAGTGTAGACGACGCCCCCGGCCAAGAGGCCACACACGCCACCTACGGAAACAAAAGTTATGCAAATGAAACGCCCTAAGAAGAGAGGCAGAAAAAATAGAGGGAGTTGACTTCATGTTCTCGCGGCCTTCAGGTTCCTAAATAGATATTCCTCATCAGCCAAAAACACTGCTGAGCTGTGCCTACGTCCCCATAACAACTGACTTTCTTTCACCCACTCTGTGACTTCTCGCTCGATCGGCAAACACCTGAAGGCCTTTCCAGTCCTCAGACACGACAGGGCATTCGAGTCCTCCTCCAGGCATCGAGTCTTCCTCCAGCCATCAAGTCCTCCTCCAGCCACCGAGTCCTCCTCCCGCCAGCCTGGTAGAGTCCCTCGAGAAGGCCCCCGGGGCTCCGAATGGCCAGCGGCAGGAGATCGCTTT
>NC_061830.1:42050759-42058259 GCF_019202785.1 Penaeus chinensis
TCTCTCTCTCTCTCTCTCTCTCTCTCTCTCTCTCTCTCTCTCTCTCTCTCTTTCCTTCCTTCCTTCCCTCACTCCCTCCCTCCCTCCCTCTCTCCCTCGCTCCCTCCCTCCCTCTCCTCTCCTCTTGTAAGTTCGTGCTCGAGTCAACATAACTTCTCTCAAGACATTACTTTTCCCAAGACATAACTAGCGGCCGCCTTCCTCCCTCAGCCGCCGACCGCCGCTACACCTGCCTCACTCCTGGGCATTTATTTTCGCATCATGCACCACAATTATGAGAGGATGCATTAAGTAAGATCGCGCGGCCTCCGTGCCGGGGACGCCACACACAGCGATGCCGCGCCTCCCCCCCTCCCCCTCCCCCTTTCCTCACTCCTCTCTCCTCTCTCCCCCCTCCCCCTTCCCCCTTCCCCCTTTTCCTCCCTCCCTTCATCCTCCCCTCCTTCTCCTCTTCCTATCATCTACCTCACCTTTTCCTCCCTTCTACTCCTTTCTATTCCTTTCTATTCCTCTACTCCCCCCTCATTTCCACTCCTTTCCCCTCCTTCCTTCCTCCTCTCTTTCACTCCTTCCCCTCTACCCTCCTCCCACCCCCTTCATTCATTCCCCTCCCTTCACCAACTTTCCCCTCCACACCCTCCCTCTATTCTATTTTGTCTCCTTTTCATCGTTTATACATGGATCTGCTCTTCTATTTATCCTTTTCTCACAAACGCCATCCATATAGGCTTTTTGGGCACTTGAAGGCACAGGGAATTAAACTAGCCAGAATAATGAAAAGCAATTCAATGTATCCGTATGTATGTGTGTGGTTTAGTGTCTTTATGTAGATGTACATGAACGAGCAACTCAATCAGTTTTTGTGCACAGTTCCAGTCTTCCACCCGCGATGTACACTTTGGCATTTTTTCTCAAAATAAGACATAACAATCGAGTCTCTGTCTTCTCTGCCTCGTCTCGTGTATGGCTGTTACCTTTTGATCTTTGGATCGATTTGCATTTAGTTTCACTTCATTAATTTTTTTCCATTCTTTCTGCATTTTAGTTATTTTATTTATCTTTATTGATTGTAATATATTGCTATATACATCAAAATTTCCCGTTAGATTTTTTTGCTCTATCTCCACTGGTAACAAAACCGTGATTGCTCAGCGATATTCATTCTGTCCAATAATTCGCATCGTTGCAAGACTCTGCAATTAGCAACCTACCACGCCCAACGCCACCTGGTTCTTATGACCACGCCCAACACACAATGCCGGGTCTTTGGAGCCACACCTACTTTCTTTAACGAACCTCCCCGCCACCTTGCTTGCTCCTCAGGAATCTCCGTGTTTGCAATTTCACTCAGAGGCTGTTTCGTCGTCACGTCCAGGCGGGTTGGGACTGGCACTCCCTCGCCGCCCGTGGCACCAAGGCTGTTGCCTCTCTTCCGCGTTTGAGCACATACATATATCATGTATCTATATATCTATCTCTACACCTATATATGTATAACTAAATTTATATTCAAATCTGTCTATCTATATCTGTATCTGTCTGTCTGTATATATATATATATATATATATATATATATATATATATATATATATATATATATATGTGTATATGTGTGTGTATGTGTGTGTGTGTGTGTGCGCGTGTGTGTGTGTGTGTTTTTGTATGTATCGTTTTCTCTCTCTCTTCTCATTCCATCTTTTATTCTCTCATCTCATTCCCTTTTTATTATCTCTTCTCATTCCCGCTTTTATTCTCTCTTCTCATCCCCTTCTTCACTATAAGCGTGATCACAACCTCCCGCGGTGTTCGGACAGCCCGAGTAGCCTTGACTTAGGCTTCATGGGTGGGACGGTGTGGGTGGCGGTAATGATTTTAAACACAATGGAGTTTTTTTTCTTCTTCTTTTTTTTATTTTATTCATCATCTCTCTCCATGACTCTTCTCACTAGATGATATAATGATTGATCTGCAACGCTGTCAACAACTTTTTTTCCCCTATTCATTATGATTGTCTTCATTAATCATCATCTGGCAAATGGTTATCAAGTGAAAAAGGGCAGAGATAATGATTCTACATTAAGCGCGCATCTGGCCCTGGAATTAGTAAAAAAAAGATGATAATATATAGGGTTCGTGAGTTCATTTGTCCGTGGACGAAATCTTACCTTGTTTATTGTTTATTTACTTTGTCTACTTGCTTGTTCATTCTTTTAGTTGTTCATATGGCCATCCATTTGGTTTGGTTTAAAGAAATGGGTGATCATTTAGTAAATGATGGTGATAAAAATGTATTTTTGCAGGATTTATCCATGAAATTGGAGGGTTTTAGAATTTCCTCCCCACCCACCCCCTTCCTCAAATACCCCCTAAATATCCCCACCCCTTTACATCCCTCCTTCCCATTCACTATCAAAGTACCCCCCCCCCCCCATACGCTTCCTTTCTCGATACCCCTCCCCCCATTCACTATTCAAGACACCCTCCCTTTACTAGATACCCCCCCCCCCATTCACCCTTTAATATTCCACTTTTCTTGATACCCCCTTCCCTCCCCTCCCCCCCCCCCCCATGCACTATTCAAGATCCTCCCCTCTTATCCTCCCTTCTCCACCCCCCGATCTTACCCTCCCTTCTCCACCCCCCCCCTTTTACCCTCCCCACTTACCCTCCCCTTCTCGAGCCCCCCCCCCCCCCCCCCATCCTCCACTCCTTCTCCCTCCTTCGTCAGGAACTCCTCGTCTTCAGATTTTAGAAGATGGAGATAACCTTAGCATACAGGACGACCAAGTTCTCGTAAATTGCGGCTGCGGGACAATCGGCCGACACTCCGATCCTGTTTCTGATCGCCTGATATACAAAGGAACCTTAATTAAATAAACGGTTTTCTAAATAGTGGCTGGTATTTTAATTTCTTCTTGTTTTTTGTTGTTGTCTTTTTGTCTTCGTTTTCTTGTGTTTATGTTCGTTTTCGCGGTTGATTATCGTTATCTCCTTGATTATCGTATTACTTTACCGTTCCTTTTTGAGACTCTTTTTTTTGTGCGGTGTACCCATTACAAGGAAACGTTCACCTATATATGTAAAAATATGGTGCTCGAAGCGTAGCTAATTATTTTTTTGGAATTCCTTTCAGCGTGCCACAAAAAAAGACCGGCGTTATGGTCGCCTCACACAGAGTCATAAATAAAGAGGAGACTTTCCTCATATTATAACAGTCGTCGTTATATCTCGTTGTCTAGTTTCGCTCAACAACCATTCTACCACAAAATCGCAGACCCGAAGTGCTACTAATAGAAACCCGAGTAACGAAGCGAATACCCGAACGCCGGCACCCAACTTTGATATAACTTTATCCGGAGCGGGTGCGTCGGCGAGGCGGGTCGGGTCGGTTAGTGTACAAAATTTGCCACGGTCGGTGTCAAGAGGCAGCCCCTCGCACAAACATCATTATCAACGCCGCAGCGACTGTTATCTTGCCTTCAATAACTTCTTCACTCACTTCATGACTAGTATGATTTTCGTGTTCGTCATTTGCATGGTTGTTTGCATGAATATGACGGCTAGACTTTGTGATGGAGTTGGTCTAACGGAATGGGAAGCCGATGTTGCTTGAGCTTTCGATTTAAGGCCACTCCGGTCGAGATCCACGTCGGTATTACAGTGTACCACTTTGCCCTCTGTATTGAAAGGGGATCTTGAATGCATTCAAAGGAGCTTATGGGAGTATCAAAAAGAACTCCGTCTTTTAAAAAGGAGCTCTGTTTAAACAGGAGTTCATGGTTGCATTGAATGGAGCTCTATATCAAAAGGAAGTATAAAAAAAGAGCTCATGGCTTTATTAAAAAAGAGCTCATTCCTTTATTAAAAAAGAGTTCAATATTTTAAAAATCTATGCATCAAAAAGAACTAATTCTGGGTATATGAATGCCAGTGGTATAGAGACTTCACAGCAGGGACGTCCTAGTCACCCTTTCACACCTCTCATGGCCTCTCCAGCATTGTACGTCTGTCTGTCTTACCACAAGGCGCGTCAGTTAATCCCGCGAGAGCAAAGGCGTCCGGGAGAGTTGCTGTGTTGATCATAATGGAGTCAATATTTTTTACAATCGATTCCGAGGCGAGAGATAAAGGAGAAAGCCACATATCCTTCGTGGGTGAGAGAAAGAGGAAGAGAGAGAGGGAGTAAGGTGGGAGGGAAAGGAGAGTAGAAAGAGAAACCTGAAAAATCAAAGAGAAAAGACGGAGAGAGAGAGAGAGAGAGAGAGAGAGAGAGAGAGAGAGAGAGAGAGAGAGAGAGAGAGAGAGAGAGAGAGAGAGAGAGAGAGACAGGCAGACAGAAAGACAAACAGACAGGTAGACAGAGAGAGAGAGAGAGAGAGAGAGAGAGTGAGAGAGAGAGAGAGAGAGAGAGAGAGAGAGAGAGAGAGAGAGAGAGAGAGAGAGAGAGGGAGGGAGGGAGGGAGGGAGGGAGGGAGGGAAACAGACAGACAGAAAGACAAAGACAGACAGAGAGAAAGAGAGGGAGAGGCAGAAACACAGACAGACAGACAGAGAGATTAAGCTCGTCTCGGGACTGCTAGTATCTCATCAGAGCATCTCAACGCCCGGTAGCATTTTGGTTAAGAATTCGTTCTGGTAAACGCGGCCACGATACCCGACGAGTGTTAAGAGAATTTGCTCGAGGCTCTGAGTGGTGTGACGCGACTGTGACGGCGCTTGTGGCTGTGGTAAACGCGGGTATAAACACTTTGAATGATTGGTATCAGCGGTAAAGATTAGGTATCCACATTTTTTTTATGAGGGACAATTTGTAATAGCAAATATCACGGTAGTTCTGCGTTTTTTTTTTTTTTCTTTTTTCTTTTCTTTTCTTCTTGTATGTTTTTAGTCATGAGATAATAGATAGCATTTATCTATTAGTTAAGACCCATTCCATACAAATTATAGACAAAAAAAGAAACAAAGACAAAAGGAGTTCTTTGTTAGAGCCAGACCGCATAAGAACGATAGATCATCAGGCGTCGAAAGCTACTAAACCAGTTATGAATGGGGTCCTTTTGTACACAAGAGCAGTTCCTTCCTCCCCTCCTTTTCCCCAATAAATCTAATCCCTCTTTCACAACCGAAACATCAATTCCCGAGGAAAACAACTTGTAATAAACAACATGTAGCGGTGATGGTCGTTGACGGTCCACGAAGGACCCAACTATAGTGTTAGTTAGTAGTAGTAGTAATAGTTTGTGGTCGAGGACCCCCTGTTTTATGGCGGGTCCCGTGGTGGGTCCTGGACTAATTATGCTACCTGCCGAAGATGTCCAATCTCCTTTGTGCTTTTAATCTGAGGCTTTTCGGAAAATGGGAATTGGTCCCTCCCTCTCTCTCTCTCTTTCTCTCTTCTCTTCTCTTCTCTTCTCTTCTCTTCTCTCTCTCTCTCCCTCTCTCTCTTTCTATCTCTCTCTCTCTCTCTCTCTCTCTCTCTCTCTCTCTCTCTTTCTCTCTCTCTCTCTCTCTTTCTTTCTTTATCTCTCCCTCCCTCCTCTTTTTTTAGTGTCTGTTTAATTGGAACTTGAAAGAAGGGTGGTCAAGGGTAATTAAAGCCACTTAGTGAGGGGTCATTAAGCACTTGACGCGGGCTTGGTCTGAGATGGATTCTTCTTTTGTCTCGTGAAAATAAGTTTTGTCCAAAAAAAGAGATATAAAAAATAGATAAATAAATAATTAATATATAAATAGATAAATTAAAACGATTTAGAGTACAAGATAGAACAGCGTCACGTTTCAAGAATATATACGTAATTACTAATATAATGTGAAAAATATGAAATACGAAAACAACAGCGATAATAATAACAGTGATGGTAATGATAACTGATGAAAAATATATTGTTAATTGTTAAAATTATAATACCAATTATAGACACAAAATATCAGTAACAACAATAATAATGATTATGATAATAAGAGTAATAACAATTATATTAAAGATAATGATTATGATTATGAAGATGATGACGATGATAATAATGATGATATTGATGATGATAATAATATTAATAATCATTATTATTATTAGTAGTAGTAGTATGTATATAATAATAATATTAATCATGATAATAATAATAATTATAATAATGATAATAATAATAATAATAATAATAATAATAATAATAACAACAATAATGATAATAATGATAATAATGATGACATTAATAATAACCACGATAATGACAATAACAGGCATAATAACAGTAATAATCGTACTAATGGTAGTAGCAATTACATTAGCAACAGCAGTAGTAAAAGTAATAACAAAAGATATAATAAAAACAACAATAATAATAAAACCTACAATCACCATCTCTAGTAACACTGTTATCATCACCATTACAAATATACTAACGCAAATAACATTCATTGCACAGTTGCATATGATCAACATTAGCTTAGTCAAATACACGTGTAACCGAGACAAAGCCAAGACCCAATCGAAGACCATTACAATATCTAATGCCCAAGAGACCGCGATGTATTCTAATGCGAAAGAGAGTGCGGGGGAAAGACGTATTTTCGAAGTAGCGAGTTGAGTGAGTGTGTTAATTCTCCTCACTAACTAGGGGAGATTTGAGACAGTGTTGCCAGCCGCGAGAGGGAGAGGGAAGAGAAAAGTGTGTTTGTGGCCAGACAGGGAGATCGTTCGTTTCGGTAATACTGTTTGGGATTTTTTTTTCTGTTGAATTTTGGCCCTTTGGTTTATTGGTTGATCCCCCCCCCCTCTCTTATCTCTCTCTCTCTCTCTCTCTTTCTCTCTCTCTCTCTCTCTGCCTCCCAATCTCCTCCTTACCTTCTGTCCTTCCTCTCCCTTTCTCTCCCTATCTCCCCCACCCTCCTTCCCTCTCTCTCTCTCCCTCTCTTTCCCTGTCTCTTTCTTTATGTTCTTATATGTGCATGTACACCTATGTGTCTGTATGTGCATACCCTGTGTCTGCTTCTTTCTCTCTGTCTTAATCTTACAATAATCTTACATTATCAACTACTCTTTATCACCCTTCTTTCACATCCCACTCACACCATTCTGACCCATCTCTCATCTCTAATCTATATTTCTTTCTTTTCGTCTTCTCCCTTTCTTTTTCTCTTTCTCCTTTTTTTTTTTTTTTTTTTCGCCACACCTCCAAGACTCATCTCCATTTCTTTCTTTCTTTCTTTTCTTCCCTTTTTTCCCTCATCACACCTCCAAGACTCTGACCTCAGCGCCCAAAAGCAAAAACACCATAAAGGTCATTTACCCGAAGCGGCGGTCTCTGCAATTTCCTTATTTCACGGTTTATCAATCATTATTTTCTGATATGATCTTTAAATACGCTGATATTCACGGTCTCTCCCTCTACAAAATTTTATCGCATGCCGTATCCCCTGAGATATTTTATGGGAATTTTTGAAATGGCATTATCATTTTTTTTTTTTTTTATTATCATCATTTTTATTGTTCTTTTATTCTT
>NC_061830.1:42065759-42068259 GCF_019202785.1 Penaeus chinensis
TTCTCTCTCGCTCTCTCTCTCTCTCTCTCTCTCTCTCTCTCTCTCTCTCTCTCTCTCTCTCTCTCTCTCAATTAAGGAAGGAGATACTAATGTGCAAGAAAACAGGGAGAGATATACGGGAGAAGAGAACAAGGACGGATTCAAAAGGGGAGGAAAAGGGAAGGAAGACGAAGACAGGAAGAAATTTAGAAGAAATAAAATAAAGGAAAGGAAAAGAAGACAAGGGGAAGGAAGGAAAAAGAGGACAAGGGGAGAAGAAGAAGAAGGAGAAAAGGGAAGGGAAGAAGAGAACGAGAAGCAACTGAAGAAGGAGGAAAAAGAGATATACGAAATAAAGACAAGCATAGGAAAACATGGAGATAGTAAGAACAAGAATAGAAGGGAGGAAGATGATAAGGGAAGATTCAGAATGACGGAAAGAAAGAAGGAAAAGAGGACAAAAGGGATATTCGGAAGAAGAGGAAAGGGGGAGACGAAAAGGATGAGACGGAGATAAAAAAAAAAAAAAAAAGGGAAAGGAAGAGAAGAAAATTACAAGACAGAGATCCAAAATGAGGAGAAAGGGAAATTTTAAAAAAATGACAAAGAGAGATTCAGAAGAAGAGAAATAAGAGTGAGATGAAGAGGGAGGAGGAGAGATCGAAGGGACGCAGCATCCACCAGGAATCGGTGACGGAAGTTGATGGAAATATTTCAGCATCATTTCTGTCGATCTCCCTCGCGCGTCCTCTGTTGGCGGCGGACTTGCGATCTTCTTTGTTGAATGCGTGTTATTGGTTCTCTTTACCCTCTGTCTTTATCATGTGGTGTGTTGTCCTCTCCCTGTAGTTATCTCTATGTCTCTCTCTCTCTCTCTCTCTCTCTCTCCATGTATATATATATATATATATATATATATATATATATATATATATATATATATATATATATATATATATATATTTATATATGAACCGCGTTCATGTTGACAAATGTATAAAAGGTATGAATGAGAATGAATATCTTCACAATACAAGAGATGTATTTGACCGGTTTCGACTTTGTCTTCGTCAGAAATACATATATGTATGTATTTCTGACGATGACAAAGTCTCTTGTATTGTGAAGATATTCATTCTCATTCATACCTTTTATACATATATATATATATATATATATATATATATATATATGTATATATATATGTATATATTCATATATGTCTACTGGCCATCACTCATCACGTGACCTTTCACAGATTAGACTAACATCCATCCCCCCCCAAAAAAAAAAAAAAAAAAAATACATATATATATAAAGAAAAAAAATAGTAATTAAATAACGCAACAAAAACTAACAACAAAGGAAAAAACACCAACACCAATAAACGAAAAAAATAAAAAAATAAAAAATCAATTCCACCCCTCCCCCACCCACCCTAAGCCCCGACCCCGACCCCCGACCCCGACCCCTCTCCGCCTCTGATAAGTATCCGGCGACGGGAGGATGGGGATGGCGGCAGGGTGAGGGGGGGGGGGGGGGTGAAGGGGAAGGGAGGGATGGGAAAGGAAGGAGAGGAAGGGGGGTGTGAAGGGGAAAGGAGGGATGGGGAAGGGAGGAGAGGAAGGGTGGAGAGGGATGGGGTGGAGATAGAGAGAGGTTGGGGAGGAGGACACTCAAGTAGTGGGTGTGGATGATTGCTGGTCGGGGAAAGGGTTGAGGGGGGGGGGGGGTGCTATGAATGGTGAGGAGGTGGCTGGATTATTGAAGGGTTGGATGGGGTTGGGTTGTGTTGGGGAAGGGGTGGGGAGGGCGAGACGAGGGAAGAGTGAGAGCGTGGGGAAGGGGTGTTGATGAGGTGTGACGCTGTCCAAATTCTTTAATCGACTCTCTTTCTTTCTTTCTTTCTCTCTTTATTTCTACCTGTTTCCCTATTTATTTCTCCATTTTCTTGTATCAAAGGAACGACGTTAACATGCCCTTTCCCTCTTATCCTTTCCTTCGTCTTTTTTCCTGTTTTCTCTCACCATTTCCTCACTATCTCCTTTTTATCCAATAATAAATCAACAGCAACTCTTAAAGAAAAACAAAACAAACAAAAAAAAACAAGAAAAACAAGGAAACCCACACAAAAATAATAACAACGGTACAGAGGATAAACAACATCAAAAATATATTACCCAGGGAATCTAATTTCTTTAATAGCTTTCCTTTTTATTTTAATTCATGTATCTTTTTTATTCATTATTCTTCCACCCTTTTCTCTTATTTCAAGGAACGACATAAATTACCATTCCCTTCTTTTAGCTCTTTTCTCAAGAACGACTTTTACATGGCATCTCCCTTCTATCCAATCACAAATCAACACAAATACTAATAACTAAACAACAACAAAATCCACGTTTAAAGTTAACGCCGAAAATAACAACAGTAACGAAGCTAACCAGCCATAACGAAGAGGTCCTCCCCGGGGCAGGGAGTGTGAGGATCGCCAGCTACCTGACGAAGGCAGCGAAGGCCC